>NW_025777599.1:0-92360 GCF_021130785.1 Homalodisca vitripennis | reverse complement strand
TGGTTATTTTTGGATTGTCCTACACTTACCATTTCATCACACCTTAAAAATAGCTAAAAATTGCGATCCATTATTGATGTAAAAGAAAATCGCATGGTACGTAAGTTGACATTTTTAATATATATTGTATCGGAACATAAATATATTTACACAACCCATAAATGACAATCTTTTTATTTTAAAATCTTGAAACTGAGCTTCTGACTTTTTTAATAAAATAATATGGAACTTTTTAATGAACAGACATTACAAACGTGATTTAATATTTTCTTCACTTCAGCTTGATCATTTTGATTTTCAAAGCTAACCAATCGAAGTAGATTTCCCAAGTAGTTAATAAAAGACTTATCGTTTTAAACCTTCCAAGTTTTCATCGCCTTAAGAGCCTCCGTTCTCTGCACACAAGTACGAACATTACCCTGCGTCTTAAACAGTCGAAAACAGCTGAGAACAAGAGCAGGGAACCACACATCATGGCTTACAATAGTGTTTCCTAATCTATGTCCCAGGCAGGATGGATGTAATAAATGTGGAATTAGTATGATGTATCCAAGAGGCATCAAAGGATGATACAGCTTGTAGCAGAACAGAGATTGTGTGGAGAGAGGAGCTGTGTAAATATTTACCCTTACTCTGATGTTCCAGACACCTTTTAAATTGATGAAAATTGCTTCTTAATCTTTGGCAACAATTCATAGGAATAATAGAATTTTAATGTTTTGTCGTCATTATAAAGGGGGATGTTTCTGCCCGCTCACTTTGTTGTAGGCTCAACCCCTTGAACGTACTTTAATTGAATTGTACTGGAAATCATATAATAATTAGTAAATTGGTTATTTGTAGTAAAGCATTAGAACCTCAAAAACTAGATATACGAGTGTTAAAAATATAGAACATTTTAATCTGATTGACAAGCACTTTAACATAACCTTCCATGTAAATCAGGTATTCATTTGAGAACCTGCTAAATTTACTTTAAAATGCCTGTGTGTTTTTTTGTCCGTATGCAAGCATGACATATGCTTGAGTTTCAGCATAAGCTTCATCTCTATTTTTGCAATACGAGTTCGATGATTGGGCAAGTCATTCCTTTAGATTACACCAAGCGTTGCCAAAATTTTTACATTGACATTATGGGTAACCAATAAGAGCAACAAAAACACCGTTACAATAAATACATTCGTAACAGTCTGAACACTACCATTTGAAATTTCGACTAGTTACATAGGACACACGTAAATAATCCATACATCAAAATATAGTAAAAGCTAATGTTAAACTATCTTGAAATATTTGGCTTCTGTGCAGTATTGCGTATAAGTATCTTCTTTATCTCGGATTGTGTGTAAAGTCATTTTGAAATATTAGAAGTATTTATGTTTATCAAACTTATTTGCAACAAATTTGAAAGTTTGCGTAGTAAATTAATATATTATCTAAATAATCATAATTTGAAAGAGTGACTAAATAGTTTGTGGGTTAGAAAATTTATGTTTTGCACTTCAAAAATATCTCGTTTCGCATCATGTCACATCACGCTTGTTTGCTCTGTAAGCCGCTAGGGGAAAGACTATCGCAGGCATTTTGATGTTAGGGCATCTGTCCGTCCAGTGGCTATCCAGGCGTGTTAGTGAGAGGTTACTGTCGCATTTTGATGATGTCATTAATTATAAGCTGGTTATAGATGTATGTTTTGCACTGGGACAAATTTCCGTTTTTATATAAATTTATTTTTATGTTCTCCGCATGATTTAAAAGTAGAATGTCAGCTTTACCGATATGTAAAAAAAACCGTTATATAAATGTCTGATCTCATCTGAAATATACTCTTTGCCTTTATTATTTATAGTAACCCTTTATTCCCATATATAAACATTAGCCAACGCTCAGCAAAATCGCATAGCGTGAACATTTACTATCATCGAACCCGAGTGATCCACGTACCATAGACATGAAGCCTCAAAGCACAACCGTAGTATGCAAGTTAGGGTGGTAGATAAAGAAAAATAAAAACTAAAGGTCAGCCAATAACAGTGAATTATGATAGTTTACATAACTATCTGTGGTATAAATATAGAAAATAGTCAAACATTTCAAAGTTCAATGGGAGATTGTTTGTAATCGGTGAGAATTTAAATGTCAAAGACTGAAATACAAACATAGACGGGAGTAAATCAGACACTGCTTTGTAAAACAAGAGCAAATCAATTATGCACAGTGTGTTGTGACTCGAATGTATTTCGATAGAGATCACAATTAACTCGTATATCCCTGTTTTTGTTGAATAGCTTTAAAGCAATTTGGTAACTTTCATCAAATTTCCGGTACTGTTCAACTCATCACATGTTATGTTGTTGCAAATATAAATAATTATAATGAAAAAATCATTGCATCAATTGTTTCCATTTAAATATTTTTGTACTTTTAACTTAATTACACGGATCTGGAAAATACACCAATTGTTAAAGAAAAACGGTTTGGATTTTTAACTGATATATATATATATATATATATATATATATATATATATATATATATTTATATATTTATTATATTGATATTATTTATTTATTAAATTATAATAATTAACATAAAAAAACTATACTTTGATAAAGCCTATTATAATTAGGTTTAATGAACTCTAGGCATGTTTTCTAGTATTTCTATTTTCGTCACAAACATTACATATTTTTAATTGTTCTATTTTCAGGTGCAAAAAGAGTCCCTCTTTCAGCTTATCATCTTATTGACCATAAAACTGTACTACTTAACACTCTCCTTCTTTGTTTTCTTTTTTTAATGATTTCACAAACTGTTTTCATTAGCCCCAATTTGATATAAAGTGTTGGAAGTAAAAACCTTTTTTAGGAACCACTAAACTTCGTCTTTCGACGTTTTAACTCCAGGAATAAGAGGCTTTCTGATCGTCTACGTCTGTCTTAACATAGTTTTTTCGCTTCACAGCTGTCCCACTCACAAAGAAAAACATGAAAATTTTGTGTAACCACTTTTTGAATAAACCCTTTTAGTAACATGTAAAATAGTTTTTTAAATCAATATAAATTGACTATTTATATATTATATAAATAATTATATATTATTTTTTATTTATTGTCAGAGTATTTGAGCTTTTGAAGAATAAACTATATATTGTCATAGCACTCATTCAAATTGACTGAGTGTCTAACAGGCACAGAAACATATTGGTTACCTTTTTGAGTAAATACAGCCTTTAATTCTCATTTATGACGAATCTATAAATAGTCACCATTCAATTGGTTCATACGTAATTTTGAATGAGTAATTTTGAGTTATATTGTTGCAGACAACTAAATCCCTTTTTTGTGTAATAATATTTGAATTTCTCAACATCACAGGAAACTGAAAATTGAAACTGAAGGACAGCACCTCTTATTAAATCATTTTCATGAAGATCAAACATTTATAGAGCTTAAAGTAGTGGGCCACACATAGAAAAATATATTTTAATTGTTTAATTCTCAATCTCCTAAAACAGTAACATTTTAAAACACATATATATTGTGTTCACAACAGAGTATTATTGCCAAAAGAAATTACAAATAGATGATATTGGTTAGAATCAGGTTCTTATTTACTGAAATAGGTGTTGTAGAGGAATGTAAGTATTTAATTTATTTGACAAAGATAATTATAACGCTACTGGGGAATCTGGTATAACTTAATAGGGAATGAATAAAGATTTTTTCTACTAAAGTAGGCTTTTAAGATCGAATATGTAGTTAGTAGGAAAAATGCAAACTCTAATATTACGTTTTAATTCGCACAGAACCATAAATGCTTCTTCATAGGCCAAATCTGAAATAAGAACTAGTATTAAAGTTTTTGGAACCTCCAATATGAAATTATAAGAGGGCTATATCATATAATATCATGATTACTTATGCTTATTATACGGAGTTTCTATGTATTTCCCCTTTCTAATGCAAAAATATTTCATTACGCCTACGGATTTGTTGGATATTATTCAATTTATTTATGGAAGGTTGCAGATATTTCTGCATTTTATTGCTACTTATAAAAAATTTTCATTCTGTAACTCAGATCCAAAAATTCTCTTAAATTATATTCCAAGAGGACCCACAATTTAAAAATATATCGTCCAGTGATAAAGCATAACTATCGTGAGTGTTTAGTATTTATTTAACTGGTATTTATTTAAAAAGGAAATGAAGGTGTCGTTTCATGATCTGACATTTAATACGAAGTAGTTCGAAATCAGTGGTATTTTGTAGTATTTGTTTACAAAATACTGTTTAATTATTTTTCTGTTACAAAATAAACTTTAAAATAGCACAACTACATTACTTTCAAAATATTATAAAATCTGTATAAAATGTAGTTAGGTATTTATTTTTTAGATCCAAACTGGAAGATAACTACTGTTAAAAAGCGAAGCATTGAACCTTTTCTAATTATATACTTCACTATATATATATATATATATATATATATATATATATATATATTATATATATATTGTGTGTGTAATTTATTTATTTTCTGGGTAATGAGTAAGTTATTGTAATTAATTATGTATAATAACTATATTTCTGAATAATTTATGGGACATTTACGAATAAAACCTTATTTATATCGTTCCCTGTGCAATAAAGACATTAGATGATTTAAATCATTGATCAAACTTGTCTTAAATTAAATTTTACTCTATATTACTCTTTTGTGAATTATGACAGAACGCTTTTAACAGCTTTTTTGTTTCACTATACAAGGCAGGAGTAAATCACACCACGTGTCGCTTAACATCTTTCCCTGAAGTTGCATGTAAAACTAAAAGTTATCATACATAAAAAAAATTTATTATTAGGGTTTTAGTATAATTTTTTAAAAGCTCACTGGCTTCAAAGACGTTTACCTAATTTCTATGGTTAGACTTCCATCCTTTTCAAGAACTCATACTTATCTATGCAGTGAGCACCGTTTAATGCAAAAATGATGCAAATCTACCAATGATGCTTCTTGACACATCCTGACCTTGATACGTTTCATATCAATTTTCGTAGCAGTGTTAAAATTTAAAATTCACGTTGATATAGAAAAGGGTACTACACCTCAAGAGATCACTAAAAACAAATCTTTTTACCGACTTTTAATGTTAACTTTACAGTAATATTATTATACTTATTTACTTTCCCTAAATAATCTACGTGTATTTATTTGCTACATCTTAAAATATCAAATGATTACATTCCACTTCATTACATTTTGAATTATTCTGCTATATTATATTTTCGAAATGGTCAACCATAAAATAAATCTAAAAATATTCCCTCATTCTCAGACAAATCCTATGCCGTGAAATGCAAACTTCTTTAAAGTTTTGTTTTAATTACATTAAAAAAGAAGTTTCATGTTAAATTTTAAATGGTTTCATACCTGTTAGTTGTCGGGATATCGCGTGGATTTGACAAACATACTGTCGTATATGGATAAAATAAGCTTAACACTACGAGTGATACATCTTTGCTAACCCTCATCTAATTGAGTGTCTAGTTTATATTTATCGACTAAGACCAGACTCCATGATGAGGTTTGTTACTATTACATGTTACAACATATTGTTACAGTTAACTTAAATCAGATTACTTACCCTCATGTCCAAGACAAAGTGATGCTAATGTTGTGTATTAGATATAACGTTTCACTAATCCTCGGTTAGTGTAATGGGGCTACAGTAACAAGTGCTAGCCATTTAGAGAGACTAGTGCAGTATAGAGACTTAGAAACATTTTTATTACCAATTTTGTATGTTTTGATTCACTATTTATTTCAAAAATACATTTCAATCTGAATTTTAATATTGTTGTCTTTAAAAATCACGTATTGGTTATTTTATATGTGTTTATATGTATTATCTTATACATTTTGTAGGGATGTATAAGAGATTATTATAAAGTATAATGTTTATAGTAATGGAAACACTACTTTAATATGATCTTTAAAATAATTCACTTAAATTTAAGACCAAATTTGGAGTTTTGCTGCATTAGAAACCAGCAGAGGGGCGTAGTCTGGAATTTTTAGAAACAAGAATAGGCCTATAAAATTTATTATATATATATATATATATATATTACTCGCCTTCGGCTCGCTTGGGGGCTACGCCCCCAGGCCCCCTTTCGGGTATTAGCCAAATACGGGGATAAGAATGATTTGGTAATAGGTAAAATTCGGACATTATGTCATTACCAGGAAATTCCCAGGGGGAGGTTGTAACTTTACCAGGGGTTAAGACATCAGGGGGTTATCTGGTCATACCAGGAACTTCCCAAGGGGGGTTAAGAGATTTGGTTATAGGTAAAATTCAGGACATGAGGACATGCCAGAAAATTCCCTGGGGGGGTTGTAACGTTACCGGGGGTTAAGGCATCAGGGGGTGATCTGGTCATAACAGGAAACTTCCCAAGGGGGGTGAAGAGATTTGGTGATTAGTAAAACTTCGGACGTGAGGTCATGCCAGGAAAATTGCCTGGGGGGGGTATAATGTTACCGGGGTGGAGTTAACACATCAGGAGGTTAAATTTACTCAGGAAGTTATCTGGTCATACCATGAAGTCGCCGCGAGGGGGGTAAATGTTACCGGGGTTAATGACACACGTGCGCCAATTTTACAGGGTTGCTCAGGAGTTAATATAGCCATGCCAGGAAATTCCAGAGGGTAATGTTACCGGGGAAATGTTATGTCGAGCTTAAGATTACTGGTTTGGGGGAGTGAAAAATTTGACCAACTTTTCTCTACTTTTCCAGATTAATTCAAACTTTTGACTTCAAAGGCATTTTGTGGCTTAAACCGTTTAGAGATACGACAAAAAGGGACTGGAACTTTCTTGTCGGAAATTTGATTTTGTCTTTCGTTTATGCCATCAGATTTAAGCTACGACCTATAATTTAGGCAGTACAGAGCTTAGGACAAAAGGCTGCACTGGGCAGTTTAAAAATATCACGTAAAACATAAAAATCAATACTTTAAAAACGCGTTATGCGGCCAAACCGTTGAGGATAGGGCAAAATGTTACTGAACATTTTTTTGTAGATCACGCAATTTCATAAATCCTGTTAAAAATTAGTTTTGAGCTACGGACCTACCGTTTTAGACGCTATCAAGCCCGGAATGTAAATTTTTAAGGCGAAAATGTCCATAAATTTTAACTTAAATCGCGTTTTGCGGTCAAACTAATGAAAATAGCGTAAAAAATTACTTAACCTTTTATGTAGATCACATTATTTCCTAAATCTAATCTCTGTTTTATTTTGACCTCTGACCAATGGTTTACGCCGCTATCGACCCCATAATCAAAATTTTCACGTAAAATTTACAAAAAAAATTGCACATAATCACGTTTTTCGGCCAAACCAATGGAGATAGGGAAAAAAAGTCACTGCACCTTTTCTGTAGATAACGTAATTTGCTAAATTTGATGGGTCAATCAGATTTGAGCTACGACCTACCGTTCGGCCACTATCGGGCTCGAAACTTCATTTTAAGCGAAAAAATCTCTGGAATGTCAAACATTTCCGTGTTTTGTGGCTTAACCACACGAGATAGGACAAAAAAGTCACTAGACCTTTCTTGTAGTTTCACTTCATTCCTGACTAACGATTTTTCGTCAGATCGAAGCTAGCTCCAACGGTTCACCCGCTATCAGGCTTCCAAGAAATGCCCTGCAGGGGTGAAGAATGCGCGATTTTTGAGGAATTTTTTTGAGGGGTTTAAAAGTAAAAAAGTCCGGTTTTCAGACTTTTCCTCCGGGTCATATTGTGAAAGGTACCTGCGTGCCAAATTTCAAGTTTCCAGCACTTCTAGAACTATGTTAGAATTTGTATCTATATGTCAGTCAGTCAGTTACACATGCGGCTGTATAAGTATTTAGATATATATATATATATATATATATATATATATATTATATATATGGTGTCAATTAAGTCTGGAACCTCTTTTTAATTTTTAAACCACAATATAAAAAAATACCAAAGTTCACACGTGCTTACTGGTGGTAGTAACGCACATATCTGCCCAATTACCGACCAAATAATCCCTTTGGGGGATGGTCCACAAGGAGTCAGACAAAATTCTTAAATAGCAGCATAGGTCAAGTTTCAAATTAAAGGTCTTACTTAGCAAAGTACAATGCCGCAAACCGGACTTAAAAAGGTGGATTCATTCAGTAGTTATAGCTATTTGAATTTTAAAACAATTGAACAATGTAAATTATTAAGTATTACAACTAAACACCAATTTTTAAGTATCTGTGATCAAAGTAAGCGTTCAAAATGTTCCCCTCCCATCATCTGACCAATTTAGTAATCGAAGCCAGGAATCAATAATTATTACCAATAACACAACTACTGTTAGAATGTGAAAGTGGTAGATTGAGTCATACACAGCATCCACAGAAACTTAACGTTTGGGCAGGTATTATAGGAAATCAAATTATGGGCCCATTATTGACCAATGGTAATTTAAATGGTGACTCGTATCCAGCAAAGCTCCAAAATGAGATAATTCCTGCACTACAAGCTGCTCTTGGTCAACAATTTCAAAGAATTGAGAAACTGTGTAGGAAGAACGTTTTTTACCAAAAAAGAGACATATTTAATGATACGGCTCTCCCAGATATAATGGTAAAACCACGTAATCGCGTAAAACTCGCTCAGATGCAGTAAATACTATGTGCGTCCACGTAGACCGTTACATGCTCTGCTGCCTGGGATAAACTATTTTTATTTACTCTAATCTGTGAAAACTTAATGTTTGGACTTTAAAACAACTCAGTAATCCTTCACAGTATAAATCAACAGGAAAAGTTGAGGCACGATGAATACAATCTATATAACTGAAGATATTTAAATTTAAAGAAGGCGTATCTTCAAAGAAGGGTTATTTTCAATATCCTTGCAACATTTTAAAACTATAAGCTAAAGCACATTTAATATTTTTAACACTATACCTGCGTGTAGAAGATGGACAAGTCATCGCGATTTTTTCAGATATTATTTTTGAGTTTTCTGCACCCCTTTCCGTGTCATAGACCTGCTATAAGGCCGTAAATACGTATATGATAAGCCCATTAACAACTGTGACACGCAAAATCCACGGGTGTTATCACCGAGGTTTCTGTGGCAACTTTGTATAACACCAGTATAAAATGGTTACAGGCAAAGCATTGAACATCTAAATTAAATTTCATGCCAGTAGTTCTTATTATACAAATACAGAACAAAATATAACAATAGCATTAGGAAAAACTTGGGATTAGTAGTTAAATTCTACTTAAAGAAGAACTATTCTGTCAAAATATCTTCTATCAGGAAATTAGGTTAGATCTTGGCTAGCTATTTTAGGTTTGTGTAGTTTTGGGTATGTATAAAATAAAAACTTTAACATTGTAATGGGCAAGAGGACTTATAGGTCTTAATTATATTGCAAAGAATGGATGACTAAATAAATATTGTTTACACCTCTGTTGATTAGTTTTAGATTAGAATGCCCTGCATACATGAATCTCTGACGAAGATCGATAAATTTTGTTCCTAAGATCATCTAAACTTTAGTAAGAGATTTCTATATGATTTGATTATTACAAAATTACAAGTGTTTTATACGTTTAAATTATGTAAGAAATTGGCTACCACGTATTTACTTGACAATAATAAAATTCTCGCTACTAGCAATTAGAGGATATACGTTAGGGAAACAGTGTCTTAAAAAGTCTTAAAATATTTTAAAATGTCTTTCGTATTGAGTAGTTTTAAACATTTTAATGCATTTCATCCATGAATAAAGCGGATAAAAACAATGAACGCTTAGCTACGCTATTAGAACACATTCAGCCTTGTGAAGAAAATTAAACTAAGTCCCAGAGCCATGTAACCCTTTGTGGTCATGTCAAAGCTTCCTGTAAATGGAAAGTTAGGTTGGAACGAATATGTACATACATAATTCTCCTTCATAGCCATAGTTCATATACTACAATAGGTGTTTTATTTCAAATTCATCGACACCTTTGTATAACGGACTTCAGTATAAACGGATATGCAAGTGAGTACAATCGTGGAACGTTTAGGTTGGATATTGCAATACCAAATTTATTGTTCGAAAATTTCTTGTATTTATGAGATATCAATTTCTATACCACATCTTTATGTTCTTTCGACATCTTCAACAAAAGTGCAACAATTTTCAGAAGATGTGTTACTCCCCAGCATACCATTAAATAGAACAGTGGTCTCGCAAAATAATTGTTACATATCAATAATTTTTTTATTTGTGTGTAGTATGATTCTTTATAATTGTTGAGTTAATTTTAAAATATTTGATTCAATTATAGTTTATTTGCATCTATTATTATTTACAGTTAGTTTTACAATTTTTTATTTATTTATGTATAATTTACACACATAATTTTGGTATATATGTATTGTTTATATATACGTTGTTCTTAGCAAACTAATTTTTTATATTATTCTTTTCCTAACTTAGCTTGTATTATAGCTGTTTTCAACGTTTGTTTTTTTATCGTTAGAATTAAATAAAGAAGAATACAAGGCACATACAGTAAAAATGTTCCAATAAAATATACATACATGTATATATATATATATATATATGTATAAAAAAAAACGTAAATTTTATATATATATATATATATATATAAAATATATATATATATATATAAAATATATATATATATATATATATATATATATATATATAAAACAACGTATTTTTTTCTTTTAATGAAGTTTAATTATTGAAACTATGAACTGATTCCGGAAAATAGTGCAAAATGCTTTTGAGCCTACGGCCCTTTTTTACATTGCTTCTTCAGTGTATATTTAACTTTTACATTATTTATTTTCCGATAATGTAAACCATCAGAAAAATTAAAATAAAATATACTTTTAAAAAAGTATAGAAAAAGAAAATGGTTATAAGGTAGAAAAGGTTACGTAATGTATTACAAGAGAAGCGCCATAAATAGATCCTAAATTCATTTATCAAACTTGAATACTATGTTTCATGTATTAGTAACGTTAAATCTTTTTTTTTTTTTTTTTTTTTTTTTTTTAAGGTCAACCATAACATTTTGAGAAATTTATTTTGGTTGTTACGAGGACGTGTTCCCTTTTCCTTTTATATATTACCAAACTACATCGTCGTTAAAGATTACCACGTTATTATTAAGGTTTAAATGGATATTTACATACTCTCAAAGAATATAAAGTACAGTTTATCATCTAAGTTATTCCTTAATCTACTGAATTTTTACTATTTGGGATAATATTCCCATGTGAGCTAATTGAAGTGCTATAAATTCTAATACCATAGGATAAACTTATGAAAATTACATTTATTTCCTCCTCGGATCAGTTAACCGAAGCAAAGGACAACATTTACAGAACAAAGGATTAATTGTTTTTCTTCGTGAGGATATCGTGCTGAAACTCCTACAACAGAATAGCTGTGAAAAATTGTTTTCATGGAACAAGTTTCTTCGTCCATTATAATTACAATATAATAACACCGTAATGATAACAATCCCTACGAAAATAAATAAATAAAAATAAACTTTAAATAAAGAATTCCGATAGGTAACTTTATTCTGCGAGTTCATTATTTCATCTGATATCAAGAATAAATATATACAAATAACAAAGTATCTTGTTACTGAGGAAAATTTCATCGTTTTTTGCCTTCATCAGCCCTAGCGAGTAGATAAAAAAGATATGTATGCAGTGTATGAAACGTTGATAAACAGCGAAGGGTCGGATTGCTCCCGGGTTCTCCAAGAAAACTGTTTGTTTTATTCAGTTATATGACAAAGCAGGGAGAACCCTACAGAGGAAAGCTTATATCCGCATATCTTTTGGATAACTTTTATTTATTAGACGGTACAAACTCAATACGAAAATGTTTTTTCTAGTAACAACTTATACTGTCAATAGACAGTTTTATTCTGTAACCTAACATTATCTGACACTGGAATGGCAAGAAAAAATATTATATTCTATCGGCCCGTTAAGTTTTCATGTATATAAAGCTATACTTAATAAAACTAAAATATTCATTCAGAATATAAATTATAACATTTACCTTAATCTTTCAGAATTTTTTCATGAATTTATTGTCACTATAAGCTAATATTATCCAATACTTTCAATAATTTTGTTACCATGTTTTCATTATTATTTAAATTTTTATTTTTATTTATAGTAACACAGGGTATCGCAGGATACTCAAACAACATTTGTAAGTATTTTAATTGACTATTAAGCCAAAATTTTATATAAACATTCATTTTCACAATTACAAAATCAACGGGAACAAATTTATATACATTGAATACAAGAGACAAAATGTGTTTTTGAATTTGGCATTGAATATATTAAGTTTTCACCATGTGGGGTCACTATCCATGAGCCACAATATCAAATGTTTGAATTAACATGCTTAAATTAGATGATTAAGACTATTGGATGACCGATATTAAATATTAGCAATTTAGGATTACACCACACGATGTGACAGGCTTGACTGATGTACATAGCAAACTTTTAAATCTATAGCTCAGTGTATTATAAAGATGCCCTGTAGACAAACAATCGTGCATAAGTTTTACTTTCCTCCGCAGATAAAAAAAAAATTTTATTGTCGGTATTCTATATATATATTATTATTCTATTTAAATGTTTACTTTACTACTAGTTTTAACCAGCACTTATTTGTACATTAAGGTGTATAATTGTGCAGCATGATCACAATTGAAATTGTTAGAATGGATTTTTTCATCTCAGTTCTAAAATAATTTATCCTTTTATTTTGACCTTTTAATGTGTATTATATTATGCTTCTATTACAATTTTTCCAATTTAGGTGTAAGAAGGAGTGATGAGGCCAGAGCCGTTGGGTAAATAAAGGACTTTCCCTTTTCAAATATATGTGTTATACAATATATTTTCTTATTCAGATGACAGAGATAACGGATTAAACATATACGAGTATGTATGTACTATTGTGAAACGATGTAAAATTGAGAGCAAAAATGAAAGAGACTTGACATGTTTGATGTTTTAGTAAACACTGGCCCTATGCATGAACGCTCTCTGTTTTTATTTTTTTTTTATTATTCGGGTATATTAGCGGTATTTAACTTTCATATCTATTTTTGGATTTTTAAACAAAAATTTAAATTGTATCGTAACACAGTATTTTTTTTATTTGTCTTGTTTAATCAACTTCGCAACGTTTAAGTAAATACATCAAGTTAACCATAAAACTGCTTCAGTGTATATATTGTAAACATTTCTAATGCTTGAAAAATAACGAGAGAGTTTTATCCTAGCTACAACCATCTTCATTCAGTAAATTATAATTTAAAACAGGCTTCATTGAGTTTTACTAGTTTTAAATAAATTAAAAAGCTGATTAATCCTTGTTTACGTCTTTGGCACTTAGAAATATTTTTTATTATTAAAAATAGTTTCCAGTTGTAGTAGACTTTAATTTAGTATTTAGAAAAAGACTCCTTGCCATGAGTTAAAATAGCTAGAGGAATTCTATTATAAAAATGGTAAAGCTTGATTCAGTGAACTTTGGTCCGATCTACTTACTACCTCTTCTCCTAGTGATGGAAGTCATTGCTTGGTCTTTGTATAAGGCCGTCTGATAGCGTCTCTTGACGCTAGATTCGGCAGTTTTACCGTCGGAGTAGATCTGTGGATGGCGTACTCCGGCAGCGGTAGCTCACAAATGCCTAGCCCTTTGTATTTCGTTTGTAGTCTGTCTCGTCTTGTAGTTCTCCGCGTCATAAAGCAGCAGAAGCGGGTTGTTTTATATTTAGTTAGCTGAGTGATTATTAACCCGTTGTCTGTAACAGTTGCCATCAACACACTCGTCTCATGAATGGTGATCTGAAACAAACTCTCCGTTGTCTATAGTATTGCCGCTTTCAACTTTGTTTCCTTAAACCGTAAGTATATAGATAACAGTTTCTGCCAAAATATTATGAATACCTAATTAAGAATGGTACGTTGGTTGAAGGTTATTTTTAACGATGGAAGGATTGTGAAGGAAAGAGGATTTTTCCTGACTTTTTCCATCGTTCAGTGAAACAAGAAATCAGTAAGACTACATTTCGAGATCATCAATCTGATCTCAGATATAACTAACCAAATACATAATTACAAACTAGGTTAAAATAAAACAAATCATACCAAAGCATTTTGGCACGCGTAAGTCAGGAATCACAACCACCCTGTTGTTTCTTAACTTCACTAACTCTAAAAACATGCACTTAGAAACGTAGTGTTAATGATTCCTTGCTTCGCTGATCGATTGAAAATTTCCGGAAAAATCCTGTTTCCTAAGAATGGTAGTTAGTAAATTATCTCTCATTTAAACAAGATAGGTCTATAAAACATTTTATATTGAGTTTTATGAAAATCCATTTTATATCTTGAAATTAGTTAATTAATAAATAATTTTTTCTCAGTCTTCGTAAATTGCACTCAATGAAACTAATTTGAATTCACTAATTATTTTTCAGTCGATTCAAAGAGCATATTAATTCCATGTATCCGAGATACTCTTAATAATTACTAGAGCAAGTGCAGTGTGTAAACTGTGTCACGTGTACTAGATAGCTGATAAACACATCAAATTAGTACTCATAAGGCAATGAGAGACTACTTTAGATCAAAGGGAACCGGTTTTAATGAAAACAGCTAAGTGACTATTTTATTTCTGGATTTATTACATAATAAGATAGAGCTTTGTATTTATTGCATATAACTAACTTATGTAGGAGGACTTATTTTATTTATTACTTTATACATTTACTGTAAAGACATGACAATGACTAAACACGTACATTAAATATATCCATATTTAAGAACCCGACTGAAAATTAATCCATTTTAATATGGAGGTAATGTATATTTTGAATTTTAAATTCATAAATACTACGAATACTAAGAAATAAGTAAAGTTTGATTTAACACTATATTAATCCGTGTTGTGTGTGCAATTTATCAACATTTTAATTGCGTATTCATCAAAAATTGCATGTGAGCTAACTAAAATTATATTTTATATTATATCTTCTATTACCTTATATTTTCATATCATTTATTTGGTAAAAATGAACCAATCTATAACATTTTTAAATATTTAAATATTTTGTTAGCATCACACAGATATAATTAGCGTTCAGTGTATATTATTGATATTAAAGCCAATTTCTGTTCTATATGTTTTAAACTACAATGTAAAATAATAATAATAAAGTAAAGTAATACTATTTTGTATATTAAAAAAAAATCTAAGTAATTGTGGAGTTGTTCCACGCGGTCTAGCCAGAAATCTTTTTTTATTAGTCATATGTGTTTTACGGTGTCAAATAACGTCCAGAAACATGCTAGCAGTCTAATAGAATGCAAGATATTACTAAAAAACAAGGTTTAGCAGTATCGCTTACGTGTAAAAATTATCCCTAAAATCTCATTGGAAAGGAAAGAATAATCTTTTACTACCAAAATAACCAATGAGTAACAATATGTCAAAAATCTTTGTAGAAAGTGTTGTCTAACGTAATAATGTGTTATTAGGAAAGGATACTTTGTACTGTATAATACTAAGTACGGTTGAACTTAAAGCTCGAAGACCACTTTATAATAAAGTACATGGACGTGTACAATGGGTATAAACATACACTGATTTTTCTCGATTGTGGCAACAAATCATAATCTAAATCGGGTTAGGAAATATAATTCACTTAAACAAGAAGAGCTCATACACGGTCAAAGCTTACAAAAAGCTAAGGACGCCACGAGAAGATAGTGTTTTATAAAAAACGTCGAGAATTGTTTTTCTATTGTTGAAACGCAACCAATTTGCAATTTACCCAAAACTATAGACTCTAATACATTTCCGACGAAGCATTTATCTACTGGATTAAGCCGCAATATGCACTTGTACATTCGCAGTGGGTAAGAAACATGATTTTTATAACTTTTATCACCAGGTAAATTGTTTTCAGGTTGTTTAGGGCTACCCGATATAATTCATGAATGTCTCAGGATGTAACATACTAATTTATCCTGAACAAGGAATATCAGGATGGACAGGTCAGGTGTACATTACTTATTATAATCTGCCTAACACATGTAACATTAGCTACAACTAAATTTAATTCCAATTAAGTATTAAAACTAGACATAGCGTTTTGGAAACGTACTAAATTAAAAAATACTATCAAAAATATGATCAACAACTGAATTTAAAACGAATTTCCAGTTTTTCTATTCTCGTAATATAGATTTAATTTTACTGCCTAATTTGTGCCTAATTAATCATGTAACAGTATTGCCCGTTATACTTATATTCTACGTCGCATATTTTCCGAATGAGATATAAATAAAACACACGTGTAGCTATGAATTCATAGGTAAAATCTATGAAAACACTAGCTTAAAAAACAATATTACTTATTTCTGTTGTTACAATATTGTTTTCAAATAAATCTAGTTTTTAATTTTTAACGTTTTGCTGGTAAAGGATTGTGTTGTTAAGATTTTAAACATACCTCTGTTAAAACAGTGTAGTATTACATGAGTATTTTCTTTACTTCTTTTTGTACATAATAATAACATTCTGTATTATACGTTATACAATGAATATTATAGAGCAGATTGGTAATGAATAATTCTTGTAGCTAGCGTCAATGGAATTTTAATTCCATATTGATGTTGATTCACATATGTCTGTGGCTGGAACGGAATTTATTAATGGTATAGGCGGAGATTTTATTAATGAAAATAATTGCTCTTTTCCACTAACAGAGATTTAAAAATGTTATATTTATTATTTAAAATTCGACGTCAAATACAATTTTGAGAACCTGTAAGATAATCGTTCAATAAATTACTATGATTTATTATATTATGAATACTAAGAGTTAATTTAATTTATATAACTAAACATATATATTAGTTTTTTATCAATTATTGGCTCAGCATTAACGAAGCTTATCACTTGTGGGGCTGAGAAAAATTAATTTCGTTTTTTATACTTACTTGCCTGTTGGTCCGTAAGATATCTTGCAGCAATATGTACTCAAATGAAAACAGTTTTATACCAACCCCTACAACTAACCAGCTGACTATAAGATACGCGTTTGATTGG
Source organism: Homalodisca vitripennis (assembly GCF_021130785.1). Lineage (NCBI taxonomy): Eukaryota > Metazoa > Arthropoda > Insecta > Hemiptera > Cicadellidae > Homalodisca > Homalodisca vitripennis. The sequence goes on along the minus strand of NW_025777599.1, from coordinate 75,115 downwards.
CCTCCAACATGCCATTTACATGGTCAAAGAGAATAACAAGTTAACCCTCATTATAAACCTTTTAACAGTACACTACCAGACAAAACTGCTATGTTACTGTATCATACTACAACCGCAGACATTTTTTTTATAAATAACAGAGCTTAAACTACCACTATTATTTATAATTAAATTCTAAAATATTTTCAAGTATCATTTCTTCTATCAATATTTTAATGCATGCATTTTTATTGTCTACGTATCAAATGCTACACAAATGGTTCTTGTTGCCAAAATAAGAGCATAATTGAAATTATTTGTATATAGATGTTTCTGATAAAAGGTACATTATAATACCCTAATCTAACATAAGTGACAAAGGAAGGTATACAACCAATAAATAACTGTCTTATGTAGAGGTCGATCACCTTTTAAACTTATTGTGCCCCTCTTAAAGGGGAACTGGCCTGTGCAAGGATATATAAGGCTACTGGCAAAAGGCGATGTTTGTTTTAAGAACATCATGTAATATAATGTTTATAAGGATAATACAGGCAATTTTGTTACAAAATATGCATTGCTGACTTGTGTACCTCCCATTATTCTTACAATTCTACTTTTGTTTTACTACACTAAAAATTTCTAATAAAGAAATTTGGAGGCAACTTTGAACATATAAATTATTTTAATTATGTTTATAAAAATATAACTTTTTAACTGTTATGTTTATAAATACAAATTAATAAACTAGGTTACGTACATAGGTTTTTTACGTGTTTTATAGCTTAATACGTTACCCAGGAGTAAATTCGAAAATGAAATTTTGAGTAGTTTATTATTTATAGAGGTGTTAGGATCCAGGGACTTTTTTACTGGCAACATTTATTTTATTTACCACAAACCATTAGGTTTCCAACTCAACGCTCTGGTTCGTTTGATAGCCATATATGTTTGTATTTAGGTGAAGTTTATGCCCAGTTTATCTGTCATAGCTGTGTTGTTTGTTTATATAAAAAGTAGGCCAATCCAATAGATTGTATTTTGTAGTCTAACCTTCAAAAGTACTAAGACTAATGAAAAGTAAAATTTATTTATTCACGATTATACAAATTTTGTTGCACCTAAATTTAATCCATTTGTAATAAGTATTGTAATTTCAATAAAGAACTTTTGCATTAAATAAGTTTTCAAGATAATATGATACATATTATCGAATTAAAATCCAACCTAATAAATTATAATTTTACTCAGACAATAAATTGAGTAAAAATAATATTAGTACAGTTAAAGAAGCCTATATTATAGCCTGCATAAGACCAGAGTCTTTCAAATGAGAGTGTTTCATATTTCGAATTTTGTTTTAATATTTTAAAGAAATACTCCTTGTTTTTTTTATTATTCCTAGTGACATAAGATGTTAATATGTATAAGTTAGTTCGTATACACACATACATGTACATACATAACCATAAACACTTGTATTTACCTGCATATACAAACGAACTAACTCACATATCTTGGAAGTAAATCACAGTCGCACGGGTGAAGACGATCAATAATAGAGCACTGGAACTCTGCAGTCATTCCCGCTTATATTAGATATTTGATTAGTTTGCTAACTAGTATTTGTAGTAACTATTACCACAGTAAGCGTACTACGCAATTATATATTAGTAATTGTGTATATTTAAAAACTAAAAATATAAATTGTGTAGACTCGTATAAATTATTTTGTCTATTCAAGTCAAATAAATAAATATCGGTAAACAACTTTTTTATCACAAATTTGAAAATATTTTTCACGGCCTAAATCTACCCTCAGTGTTTAATCTCCTGGAATTTATATAAAAAATAAACTGACCCAATAAGTATCTAAATACTCAGCAGAACGTACCTAATGGATTAGAACACAGACGGACACATATACGAACGAATTGTTTTTTTTGAAATTTAGACTAAAAAATTAAAAAGGGCCTTGGAACAGGAAGGAACTAGATATCAATTTTCAGGTCTCATTTTCAAGACCTTTTCTTTTAAGAGTATCTCACAAACGGACAGGCATACCGATTGATATACAAACGGATTTTAACTTTGAGCCATAACATTAGTAGGGTTCTATCTAGGACCAAGACCGGAGAGTTTATGAATCAATGAGTTTTTTACATGTAAATTTGATAATGCTATTTACATTACCCAGATACTTTTCGAAATGTCAGCAATAATTATAAGCAGTAATTTAAACTTTATGTTTAGTTGCGTAATAAATGTTTTATGAAAGAGGAGAATTCGTGAGAAGTGGAAACAAGATTATCGTTTCAGTGAGTAATGCCAGTGAACATTTTAAGATGCTGAAATGTCGGATTGTGACTTTAAGCTGTCTCAGATTAACACGGCTTATAAGATATCGTTGAAACGATTAAATATATCCGAATTTTCAAGACTGCTCAAGATGACGAAGTATCTAAAATGTGTACTTTTCAAACTTGTATTTCTACATAAACTGAAGGATAAGGCTACTATTTTAATTGCTAAATCGTAATTGCCTAAGGGCACCATATGAACCCATAGGTACGTGCAGTATTCGCTTCCAATAGCAGTACCCTCACTTTATTATCTAAGCCGATAATGTTAATCTTGAGTTAATAGATTCACATTAATATATGTTTGGGTCATAAACAAAGAAGTTAAAAAATTTATAAAAAAATAATCATATTCTACCCTAAAATACATTGTAGAAATAACGTAAATATTGCTGGAGTAACCGGCAGAAGTTACTACTTCTTATAATGGGTATTAATATATATATATACCCATTATAAGAAGTAGTAACTTCTGCTTATATATATATAATGAATATTTATATATATAAATTATTGGAATTCTTGCTATATAATTTCCTTTAATATTTCGGCATTGCCGTTTTCAAAAAAGTATAGTAAAAAAATAACACAGTTTTCTATATTTTACCTAAAATTTATAAGGAAACCAGGCCACCACCATGGAGACCATTAGTTTTGGGTTGTGGTTCTCCAACAGAAAGAATCTCCAGCTTTATTTTGCAGCCAATGGTGAAAAATTTGAAGTCACACATCAAGAACACCGATCACTTCATCGCAAGACTAAATGAAATGAAGCAACCCATTCCCAGCGATGCAATTATGGTTACCATTGGTGTCCAGTTTCTATACACAAACATTCCTCACAGTTTGGGTGTAGAAGAAATTCATAGTTTTTCTAACCACTAGACCTAAGCAAGCCAGTCCCAGCAAAAAATTTATAAGACATTACTTAATTTTATGTTAACTATGAACAACTTTAAATTTCAAGATAAAAATTACTTCCAAATTAATGGAATAGCTATGTGCAACAGAATTGCACCTGCGTATGCTAATATATTTATAGCAAGATTAGAAGAAGATTTTTTTGAATTCTCAATCCTACAAACCTCTTGTATGGTTTGAGAATCATTGACGATATTTTTATGATTTGGAATAATAGCTTTGAACATTTAAAAGAATTTTTGGAAAATCTTAACAAATTCTCAATTTTGAAATTTACCTGGAAATGTTCTAAAGAAATTATAACATTCTTGGATTTATATTAAAGACAGTAACACAAAGGATTATCTACATTTCAACAGCTGCCATCCTGTACATGTCAAAAAATCAGTACCAAAGGGTTTGTCAGTTAGGGCCAAAAAATTAAATACTGATAGCGCAGATTTTTCAAAATTATCTAGAAAAACTTGGAAAAGCATTTGTCAAAAGAAAATATCCTTTAAAATTTATAATTAATCAAATTAAACACTCTAATGTTCATAAAATCCAAAAGAACGATGATGTAAAATGTGTAACAAAATATTTTACTGGTTTATATAAAACAAACAATATTCTAAGAACGGCAGACAAAATTCTTGAATCTTCACCAATTACTAAAAACTTATTTTCAAGTTTTTAGTAGAAATACTAAACTGAAAAATCTTCTGGTACGGCCCAAATTGCCACCTAATGACATTCAAAATTCAGAAAAGAAGAAAAGTTTTTAAGTGTCAACCCAGTAAAGACAAACGATGTAATACGTCTTGCAAAATTATAAAATCGTCCAATTTTTTTACCAGTAGTAAAACAAAGAAAACTTACCCTATTAGAGGAGAAATTATATGCAAAAGTAAAAATGTAATTTATTAATTAACATGTAAAAACTGTGCACTGGATTATGTTGGATTGACAACAAATCCATTGCACATAATAATGATTAATCATCGTTGGTCGTCTAAAAACAGAATGAAAAATTGGTTTCACAACACGCATTAGGCCACCAACAAAATTTTGTACAATTTTATTCACTGAAAGGTATTTACAAAGTACCCGAGTTGGAAGCAAATTGTATTTAGAAAATTTAGAACAGGCACATCTCTTAATATTAAAATCAAAAGTATCCTTAGGTCTGAATAAAAGATAAAATGATGAATTATTGTTTTTGTTTATTATTATTTTTTTCTAAATTCTTTCTCTGTTCATGATATTTCTCTTTCGTGTTAATCACATGTAAAAAAATTTCTGTTTATTTATTTATGAAAATTTTTATTTATTTACTTAGGTATGTAAATGTTTGTTGATGTGTTATTAATTTTTTTATTATACATTTTTGAAAACGGCGAAGCGGAAATATTAAAGGATATTATATACCAAGAAGTTCAATAATTTTTATAATAGAGCGATTCTGCATTCCATACCCCCGAATTGAATATATAAATAAATAAATAAATAAATAAATATATATATATATATATATATATATATATATATATATATATATATATATATATGCATATATCTTGAAAAAAAAAATACGCTTCATAATTATCAAATATTATTTTTTATATTTTAAAATTATATGAGTGAGACACTAAATTATTTATCATAATAAAGTTTTATATTTTTAAATAAGTCATACATATTTTATACATTCAAATTATCACCGACTTCTAAGTATTAAGGTAATACATAGTTTTACATTTTCATTATTATCGGTTATAGAGGCTTATTTTACTTCCACTATCAATTTTTCTCCATTACAAAATATACATTCCTAGCTTGCCAAAAGAAGTAGCCACTTCAACAAGAAGCGACAGTAAACCTCTCACTTGCCCACCTGGATGCACACTAAGCCGAAATTCGCACTGCTAACAATAAAATAGATGTGATAGTCCCGCCCCTAGCGGCTACAGAGGAAACATGCGTGATGCGAAAGGAAAAGATTTTCCCGTGCAAACCATATATCCATAGCCTCCAATATAAGTATTCACTTAAAAATTACATCCCATTGTGTGTATATTACGTATACCATCTTGAAGTAGGTTTTACACTATTAATACAAATTCATTGCGATAATAATCTTGCTCAGTATTAAAGCAAACATGATTTTGATGTGTCTTCCATATACTCCTTGAAAAGAAATTAGTTGGAAACTAACATTCATCGAATTATGCCTTTGGATGTCAATATCCATTATGAGTCGCGTAATCAAAAATTCGCAACAATGTGACTCTATTTAGTGGTACCTGTCTATTAGGTAAACGTCACGCGTTGCTCAAGCCAGGGCAGATGGTACGCCTTTATAAGTAGACGTATCCGCCAAGTATGATAATGTCCGTAAAAGTCAGTAGTTTACATTAGTCTTCAAACTCCATATCGGGAACCGATAGTGATTAATGCTCAACTGTGGGTTCTTGAGTTAAGTTTACAATATGTAGCTTTCATTACAAGGATGCAATTTTTCCTCTTCACACATTCATTGACACATAACTTGGCTGCCTTTGGTAGTTACAAAAACATCAATATTCTGTTAGTCTTAACACTGATATAACGTATTTGTAACAGACAAGAAGATTTTTTTTATCTATTGAGTAATATTTTTCAATAGAGAAATACCATGAACGTATATATTTCTCAGGGCCGTCATAGGGCACTTCTTGTATTTGTAAAATTAAAAAAAAAAACATTAAAGCCTACATCTATTTATATGCGAGGAACCTTGTAAAACTGTAATGCAATTGCATTAATTTTGTTTAAAAATGTATTTATCCTGTGATTTTCTAGCATACCTCATGGTTTTTTTGTTCTCTTAGGAAAAGAAGCTAAGAATACTAAGGAGTATAAATTGAATCATGAAACACAGCATACTCAATTAACATAGCATTAAAATTTATCGTCTTCAACCTACGATTTTGAATGGATATAAAAGTATAAATGTTATTTTTATTTGGTTATAATCTTTGTTAGGTATACACACTTAGAGTTTGGTAAATTGTAATGGATATTGTTTCTCAAAGTAATAGGGCTTTCAAAGCAATTACAAGCTCAGAGAATTCAGAAGTTGTTTTCACATGCTGCAAATCGATGAATCCTGTACCACAGGACCAAAGAACTATGAACATGTTGGTTTATAAGAGAGCAGTTGATGGTAGAAGGATACAATTTTTGTAATACGTAATATTATAGATATATTCCAAAAATGTTACCTACTGAATAGTCAACAAATGATTACTATTGCTTAAAATACCTATTTTTCATCATTTTTTAATAGTGTAAAAGATTTTACTAAGCTTCAATGCGAGCCATCAAGTCTATAGCTTATTTAATTATTTATAGAAAGAACGGCAGTATGTTTAGAAATTTATTTATTCTCCTATTTATCGTTAACATGATTGTTAGCAATAAAAGTACTGTCAAAGTATGTGCTAATGCTTGGCCAAATATTATAGCGTACCTATCATATCGTTTTGATATATCAAGAATTTGTCTGTTATTTAATAAACATTTTTGTACATGCAAGTTACCCAGGTAGTGAGAATAAATACCATGAATTCTAGTTATTACATTTGTTATCAATTTAAAATACGAATTAAATCAAAAATACAGTAATTATTATGTATAAGAAAGGTACGCTTTACTTTTTCAAAATATTTCTAACAAGTTAAACTTACAATATCATGGTCCAAAACTATTACTAATTAGCTGCACTGCTGCCAACTCAGAAAAGAAATATATCTTCTAATGTTCATTTAAGTTTAGAGAGTTCTATATTGGTACATATTTGCTAAAATTTTTAAGATACTTGCACGAATCTTCCGTAACAACTCAGTTTATTGATTGTATACATTTTACCGCAGCATTTTAATGTTTATATATTAATATGCTTTATAGTAAAAGTTTATATTATTTTATATCATGAAACTTTTTTTTTTCATTTGACGAAATTTGCAATGGAACAGAACTTATAAGCCATTTACAGGTATTTACAACTGCAAAACCTCTAAACATACATTGGTGGCGTTTGGGAAAATCAAAGATAGATTAACGTAATGTAGAATTATCTCTAAACAATCATTGCATTTTATTCGATATTTCATTACTAATGTCATACTGCATGTTAATTTTCCTCCGTAGTTCCAGTTACTATAACTCATTCAACATTTTCACTTCTAATCTGTAATCATTATCTTATTGAAATACGTAATGGCCACATGAAGGCCTACGTATTTTAATATAAAGGTTACATCATAACTGTAAGTTTATTTATATAATATATCTTTATGATATTCAGCACAGATTATTTATATTCTTATAAGTTTCAATACACTTTATTTTACGTAAATTTAGAGGAGTTTCCTCAATTGATTTTGGGTTAAGAAAAATTTTGCATGAATTCATAGATGATTCAAAAACTTTTGTGAACAGAAATAAGTAAAAACAGTTTATTGATCCTTCCACTTTTGATTTACTATAATATTAAGTCAAGAATAAATTTCGTTGTTAGAGATATTATGTTCAGATTAATAACTAATGGAATATTTCTTATGTCTTCTATTTCCTATAAAACATTCCATACCATAGAAGTTATTTATGATAAAATGTAAATTTTCTTTTTATTTACAGGCATTACACATAATGTATTCAATAATATCGGTTGGATTACGCATTTTTATGCATATATTGTATTAAAGTATAAAGCTATGTAAAAGTTGTAAACCATTCCATTAACGGTTTTTATGTTTCTTTAATGTATTCTGAGAATATATAAGAAATAAAAATATTGTTATTTTAAAGATTTTGGATTGAAATAATAAACTAAACGAAAATAATAATTAAAAATAGGCTCAAAACGAACCTTTACATCGATTCGAAATCAGACAGATCTTTAAATAGGTGACGTGGCAGTCACATTGTCTCATCAGGTGCACAATTGAGTGCATTAACATATTTCCGAGACGATATCTAACTCGATGGAGCAACCGAGTTTTTTACATTTAAAGTAGCTATCATAATTATATAATCATAATTATAAAATTATAAATATATAAAGTAGGAAGCGTTAATTCAATTTGAATATTGAGTTTATCTCCAGTTTTCCTTCCTTTGATTACAGCGTCTGAAATCTGGAGTCATGTTCGGGCTGAAAAGATGCTGTCGTCAACGAAGAAGCTCAAAACGAACATTCAGATCGTTTAGACATCTATAAATAAATGCCCATACAGTCTCATTGAGTTATCAGGTGCACTACGGGGTTACTGACACGACACATAATGAGTCATGGGTGTAATGATGTAAAGGTTCATTGTATTAAAGAAAGGTAAATTTGAGCTAAAATCAACATTTAACGTTATAATATATTTAAAACTTCCTCCGTAAAAATATTAACATCTTACAACGTGATTTCTCGTTATTAATAAACAACCCGCAAAAATATATGGCGATAATTATTTTTCCATTTGTAAAAAAGCCAAAGGCGAGGGTAGATATTTTACTCTTTGATGTACGCGAGACTAATTTATCGGGAAAGATAAACACAGAGAGCTGATCGGTTTACACGCTTCGCAGCGCCTGGCCTGTATGTTGTCCGCCGGCTATGATCCGACAAAGCAAGAGTGATTTATTTAAAAATTAATAATTTGTGAGTACTGTTGCATTCTTGAGTAGCTTATCGGTTCAAACGTTATCTAGCACCTCACCTGTATGTTGTGCGGCGGCTATGATCCGACAAAGCTAGTGATGTATTTAATTAAACGTTAATGCTTTGTGAGAACAATTGACTTCTTTTGTAAATCTGTGTAGTGTGAAAATAACATTTTTATTTGCGTCAAATTGAGTCATTTCTCTCTACACTTTTATTTTAATTTCTTCAATAAGGAAAGTATATAAATGTTTTAGATATTATTTTAGTTTATTGAAGGAAGGTTTCATAATCTCAAGGTTGCTAGCTTTGTGAATCTACTGCGAAGTACTTCGTTGGAACCAGTTCCATATATTCAAAAAAGATTTATGACAAGCTAGTGTTAAGTGTGCTCAGAAGATGTGTTGGCGTTATGTTGTGCTCTTGTGAATGTTGTTTAATCAGGTACATAAACAAAATCATTTAATAAAGCGTGATAAACGAAATAGCTGACTAATGTTTTTTCCAAAAAGTATTTTACTGTATGATTGCAGCACTACACAAAATTTATAAACGAAAGTTGGTACAGTACAAAATTAAATCATCACGAAACAGAAGTGCTAAACTTTTTTTATGACAGTGGGATTTAAATATTTGATCAAGTGAAGTAATGTAGCATATCGCATTTTTTAACTAACGGATTTCTTATCCAAAGATGTATTTCAGCAACAATTTTACATTATTTTATTTATAAATGCAGATTAAAAGATATTTGCGTGCTATATGTATTGTTCGGAACCAGATATTTTGTATATTTTCAAATAAATAATTGAAAACACAAGTATTGTTGACAATAATATTCGTATTACCATGCTGATATTTATTTCTCAGGGAAATCAAACTTTTTGATTATAGTTTAATAATACGAAAATATGCTACACAGTTTTAAAAATCCATGTAAACCTTTTCAGAACTTCCACAACTCGGCAGGTGTGAACTACGCCTGAAGCAAGCGGGATTTAACATTTACAGGCCTTAATCATTTCTCCAACCTGCTGTAAAATTAAAAATAACTGAGCCAACTAGAAAATATAAAATAGAATCTGTAAAATGTAATTTCTCACTCCAATCTCTCTCGCTTAAACTTCGTTTCTATCTTGAAAATAAAAAAACCTAACAGAACATTCTTTTTCGAGTTACGATCCTATAATTAATCCTAAATCTGTCAAAACATCATTTTCAACAAATATTTTTAACAATAAAAGAATTAGGTTCCCTTAACAATAAATAGTTGTCTCATATCTCCAAATGCAGCATTAACGTGTAAAATAGCCAATTCATTAAAGATGATAGTTAAAAACACATGTTTAAAATTATATAAATATGGTTTTTTTGTGTGATGAATTCGATAAAACACACAGTATATCACATTGTAATGAATTAAACCGTATAAAATACAACAATAACCTGGGATAAACAAAATGTGAGAACTGTAATTTGTAACACAGTTGAATTACGACAACTAGGATAAACTGAAAATTTTATAAAAATATGGTTAGGGAGTAAATTCCATTGAATAATTATTTCGAAATGAAATACAAATATAAACTGAAATTGAAAAACGCCAAGAATAATGTAAAGTCAACGAACAGCTCATGTTTGCTTATAGCTGAACGAGTACACCCGTAATTTTCAAGACTTTGTGTAGTTTGCCATGTTTGTAGACCACTAAACCACCTTCACCTACCCTATTGCCAAGCATGATCTCATTTTACTTGTTAAGCTAATATTAACTTTTAATTTATATACTTAGTAGCTTTTAGGACAAAGACGTATCTCATTTTTGTTACTTTTCAGTAGAGTTAATTTTTTATTGTACCCAAGTAATGAAAAATTCATATTTATTTACTAACCGATTTTACTGAATTATATGCATAATACCGATGTTATGTTGTATTTCTATTCTGTTTATTTAAATTTCAAAACTCTTTTTTAATATTTAGTTTTTTTCATGTATTGAAATACGCGCTTTTTGCCCTAAAAATCATTAATGGAATGATAATCATAGGAGTAGGATGCACCTACTTCTACAAACGAATAATTTACTTAATTTATTAGGTATAAGAAATTAAATACATTGATTGGAAATTACAAAACTTTTATTTAAAAGAGTTTCTTTCGTTAAATTGGAACTATGCTGTCGTAATTTTAGAAAAGAAATATTACAAGTTACTCCATTCATAATACTTGTCTTAGAAGAGTCTGAAGCTAAAAATATTGGCATTAAGGAAATGTAACAATATTTTTATAAAATAAAAGTCCTAGTATATGATATAATAAAGTACACAATATAATTTTAAAAAGTTGATAAAAAAATAATACTTTACTTCGCATTTAAGTTAATAAATTGAGAGTAAAAATGAAACATGCTTATGAAAAATAAGCACATTATTAGCTAGTAAAAAACAACTCAAAAAATACTTAACACTACCCATTTGTTTCCAAAACACCAACATAGTATTTAGAGTTGCATATTGCTCTGTACATTTTAATTACCGATGTTCGTTCACGGCAGTGGGCATTAAATCATCATATTTTGGTTGTGGCAACAGTGAGGTCACCTTATACAGCTTTTGATCAATGATGACAGAAGTTAGTGGTCTGGTTTGTTATGTAGTTGTCTGTTTTAAGGCGATTTATCTTTAACCTTTCTTAAAATAAGTTGTTTTAAGAATACCTTGGCCATGTCAGCTTGCCTAACTATTGGTTCATGCATGGTTGTACAGTTTATTTTACTGCCTAAGTCATCTTGCCCGACTTCTAAAATCTTCAACGTTCTTGTACACCTACTTAAAATTAAAAAGTGTTCTGCTATGAGCTAATTAAAAAAGCATTGCTTGTATATTCTAAAAAAAATATGGGTAGCAATTCATATAGTAAAAATATTACTTCCGAAGTATCTAATGCTTGTGATATACAACTATGTGTAACTCGAGTTTACCAACAGCGCTACTCAAAAAGCTTCTCTCACCTTCCTACCATGGTCAGAAAGCAGGAGATGCCACACATAGTTTTACATCACAAGCATTAGAGACTTCGGAAGTAATTTTTTACCATAGAAATATACTCAATATATAATAATATATTTCTATATATTTTTATATAGAAATATCATTCTGACCAATAATTTTTTGTCAGATTATCTTATCAATACTTTGTGAATCAGCTTATGGCAGAAAGGTTTTTCGTTTGTAATGTTTCAGGTAATTGTACAACATCACATATCCAAACGGGTAGATAATAATTAACCATTTTCATTGTTGAGTTGTAAAACTCTTAATCTGTAACTGATTTACCTATGTCAACAATCATAGATGCTAAAAACATTCCACTATACCAGGACATCAATGAACAGTATATTATTGGGAAATCAGTGTTAGACAAAACTTAAACTTCTACCAGTTGATTTGGTTTTATTTACCTCAAAATTAGTACTGAACTTTATCATGCATATATATGTTCTGCATTTTTATCTAGCAACCTCCCTTTAAGACACAATACGTTTAATACGTTTCTTTGGTTTTTCCAAACTGGGTTTAACAGATAAGAAATAGCTTAGTATTCATGATAAGAATGATGTCTATCTCGTTAAATTCTAATTATTAACATAATTAATTAATATTATTAGAATACTGTTACTTGTCTTCATTAATAATTTTTTGCATGTCTTCACAGTAAAAAAACTTTTCGGAAACTGAATGTAACAGATTTGTAAGTTGATATTGTCGAACATGTATTTTCAAACGCAGAATATATCTTCACAACTTCTTTTGATCTTACGTTAATTTATAGCTTTTTGATATATGGAGGTATTTACATGAGCATACGTATTTACATGGTAAATTGAAAATAAGTATGTTTTAAAGCACTTTTCACTGCCAATGAAATGTTTTATTTTACGTTTTTATGATATACGTTCTTTGATACAGTACGTAACGCGCAAACACTTTCAAGATTTATTTACATTGTGTTTTTTGCGCCGACAATTTATGTATGTGGTACATCGTATAATCTAAACACGTTTGGGTGTCTGCAAAATTATATCTATCACGTACTCTTACAAAATTGTTAAGGGGGTAAAAAACTGTAACGTACAGTAAGATACTCATTTACATTCAGTCAATAGAATATCCTCGTACTTTTCTACAAAATGTGTTATTGGTTTATAAAATAAATCATGAAAAAGAAGAACCAGTATTTAGAGTTGTGTCTGAACAGCATCTTGTGGTTTCAACTCTCCGTATAAGTTGAAGCCTACTATGTGTACTTTTCGTGAGTTAACCTGATCTAGTAATTACAATATACGTGTTGTAAAAAGTCTACTACAGCTGTTTAAGTTAGATATCCAGTAATAAAATTTATATAGGATATTTTAAATTTTAAAGGTGTCTGAATAATACGTATGGAGAGTACATAACAATATTGCTCTTGAATTAGTATATAACGAAAAACAATACATTTGTGTTCATGCATACATCGACATCAATTTGTTAATCTACGCTACTCCACGTGTAGCGTAACAGGTTTCGCTTAGGCTGCTTGTTAAATTTCTACTCTAAATGTCAATTAATTCTTGAGATATCTTGCGGAGAGATATACGAGACATATCTCGTACGTATAGACTTCATACATAAAACACTTTTAACAATGAACATCCACTCAATAAATTTATCATTGTATGACTAAATTACATATTACGTTATATGTCACATGATTGTACAAAGCTTGCTTAGAATTCATTTATTCTGGTATTTTATTTATTTGCCATCACGACTACCCATTAGAAAAAATTACTCAACCAAAGGCAATAGAGTGAGAGCTACCATCATCGACCTCGATGTTCCCTTATATAAAAATTAAATTTCATAGAAAATTACAAATCCATACGAAATACATTTTTATTATGCAATTAAATTTATTAAATTTTAATTTTAGTATGATTTGGACGAGACCATTTATTTATGTTTTTAAAAAATATAAATGATAAATATATTTTAACAGTATTAAAGAACCAAAAATTTACTATTTTCTCATTTTTGCGTTTTATCAAGAGAGAAATGCAGACACAATGTTCCTCAGCCACGTCTATCCCTCTGCGGGACATCTCAACAATGGGGGATAACAACGAGACGCCATCACTGTGATCATCTCTAGCACCGGATTCCCCAGATTTCCTGAAATAAAAGCAAGAGGCTTTGTGATACGACGATGTTTCTCTTATTGTTCTCCTTTTATGTCTGAACGATATATGTTCAAAATTGGGAGAGATATTTGGTGTTTTTGTATAGGACAATGGGAGGCTTCCACGTCTAAAATAAAGAAGACCACATTCAAATTTATTTCGAATGCATTTCAGTAACATATTTTTTGATATTTAATTTACTTTTTATTTTAAAGAATAGAGTATTATAATTTTTAAGTCTTTTTTTCAGAATGAACTATTTTCACCAACCAACTTCTTGATCTCTCGGATTATTAGTTTGGAAAATCTTATAATGTATTTTATTCATTAGTTTGATAACAAGATGACCGAGTATCTTTTCATCTAACCAACGAGTGATAAGAATAGTTTTCAAATACGACCCTAATATTAATCTTTTTTGTTGCTTTTAAGAATTCCTTTCTGATCAACCGTAAAATGGGTGAATCTACGACGATGCACTAAACTTAAAGAGACAAAGGGAGGAAACAATAAAGTGATTGTCAAACATGTTGAACTGTACTAACTATACTTAAAGAGTTAACAAGAATCTCTACAAACAAATACACATGCTTCGTAGAATGACTGACGTTAGTTTAACTGACACTGTCTTTACACTATTAAATTTCTGATTAAAGTTTTTTAATGTACTGTACATTGCAAAACTAGATATATATTTGATGTATTAGTTTTTTAGAATCTATTGTACTTAATTTTTGTTTCTATGACAGCTGATAACGAGGTTCCTACAACCTTTCTTCAATCTCGTGACTAGGTGATGCCCTCTTTCAAACAAAGCATGCTTCAATTTCGTAGTTTAAGGAATTTGTGGTCTTTTCATATATCCCTGGGGTAGCCCTGATGTGCTGTTATATCATAATTGCACATGGGCAATTCTTGTACATCATGAACCTGTTTCGTACACCTCTGTAATCGAGTGTTCCTTTGATTTATTTAAAGTAGTATTCATGTTAGAAATAATATTTTTGAAACAACTTTGAAATTAAATATTTTTACTGTTTACAGTAAAAAAGGATTATTATTATTACTACTACTACAGACATAAGATAACCTAATAAAAAAACCCACTCCTCATTGTTGTACATATGTACCTTTTAAATAATTACTACTGTAATGCAATAAATGGCGGTAAACGCCAGTCAAAACAAAATTTTTTAGAATACTTACAACACCTCATAGCCTAAAAATGAAACCATATTTAATACCTGCATTAAGGAAATAAACGATAATTGTTTATTATTAGCTAGAAAACCCACTTTTATTGATTAGAATATCAATAAAAAACTACTATCACATCCTACAGATGTGCCAACATCTCGCATACACCCTACACATAACGCCCTGTATATGTAGTTTATACGTTTTTTGACTTATCCCTGTCAAACATAACACAGATGACTATGATGTAAAATCTTGCGTGTCTCAACACTAAGTTATTTACCATTCTGAATTGCGCTTACCTTTCAATTGATTCAGAAAGTTAGGTAAACAGTCCAGTTATTCTACGTATGCTGTATACTAAATAAATTGTGTTTTATGATTCAAGCTTCCTTTGCATTTGTTAAAACGGGTTTCAAAGAGCGTGAGAGATTCGTATGCAGCAAACATTGGTTTTAAAAAATTCATATTGAAAACCCTTCATCAAGGATTACATGTGTAACAAAATAGGCGGTGTATTGTGTTGGTAAAGGACGCGATGCAACTGATCTCTCATGGAATGCTATCACATGACCACGCAATAAAAAATGAACGTTTATGTTCTATCTGATTGTAAAATATCTATAGAACTGCTCTAAAATTATAAAATTTTAACCTTATGCTTAGATTTGCAATGTTGAAAAAGAGAAAATAATCAGACACTCTGTACGTGTAATATTAACAATTTTGCTATGGAAAGCAATATATGTATGTAATGTATATACATTAGTAACTAGTATTAGCCGTTACTATACTCTTACGTTGTGTGCTAAACCTAGATAAATCTGACTGACATATTGTCGTTAATTTCTTAATAATGGGTCCGTTTTTAGTTTTATTTTTTGTCCTCGAAACATTACCACCACTCGTTTCTAAACAGAATGCTGGCCGATATTGTGTGATAATGTTATAATTGAAGGGACTGCGTTTCTAGATCATTTAAAAGATGAAAGGCCCAATAAGCGGTTAAAACTAGTCCTATATTCATTTTAACATTGTGGTTGTGTCCTAATTTTCTTAATATGGATCATAGAGACAATAAAATCTTTTGATTTACCTTTAAGTTTTCTTACTACTTTCGGTCGTAATTCAATGATTGTTGGTGTAAAACATCCATTGCTAAAATCGTAAATTTAAAAATAGTGTCTACGAGACAGCACTTTATATAGTAATATTTAAAGCGCACTCCAAGCTCAGCGCAAAGGCTCTTTTAGTCCTAAGTGACATGAGGTATATAAGATAAACATAAATATGATTATTCTTCCTAACACAAACTGAAAACAATAACATGGACTCTTTATTCAACTAACACAATTTAAGTACTGTATCTAAAGGGCTGATACGGTTTATAACCTTCCACTACCTTTTGGTAGAAAATTATTACTTTAACTATCCATAAATGAATGAACTATTTACTTCCGGAGTTTCAAGGAAAAAAGAAAAGTTTTTGTAATAATATAATATCTTGAAATTATATACGAAATAGTTCAATATGGTTTTTTACAAATATTCTTAAAGATGGTTCTGTGTTTATTACAGGATCTCAAAAATGGTGCAGTACAGGCGGGCTAGTTTTCAGATTTGTTTTAAAGGGTGCGGGAATAAAAGATAGGGATAGATAACCTCAAAAATTCTTCTACATACGTGTATTCGCTCTTGTTTAATGCATAGCAGAAGTGAATTGGTATCAGTACTGTGTACATTTTTCACATATATATAATATACATGTAGTCCAAAATATCGTAGTCCAGCTGGTGTCCTCGGTGCAGATCCGAAACTAATACGCTGAACACGTTTATGTTCTTACACAGCTACTCGTTTTCCAGATTATTTTAATTTCAGTTGGATTTTCAATACGAAAAATATAAGAACTTATTTCCTAGAATATAACAGAAAGATGTATTTATATAATTACTGCTAAGCTTCACATCAAATTCATGATTATGTAATAAATGGGCAAGAGCAGTTACTAAGCAGCCTGTCATATATAGCACGAACAAATATGTCGTTTTTTACAAAGTAATTATTTTGTGTTGAAAGTACTTGGCATTTCATACCATTACGATATCAAGGAATTAAATGAAATAAATTTGGAATTACCAATATTGAACAAGGATAAAACTGTACTTTCTTCAACTGCAGTAATTTATTTGTCGTTAGAAATTAAATGTGTATAATTTTAATTTATTTACCTGTATTGTAAACTTTAATAGTTATTTCGTTTAATTAAAGTACAAACTTAATAAAAAAGTAACTGATTCAGATTTTTCTTATTCACAAACTATTGCACAGTAGTTTACCTCGAGTTTAAGTTTAACGTTTATTATGTAATTTTATTGTTTTATATTTGATCGGTTTTTTAAAATGCCACATAGTTTAAAAATTGTTTCAGGAGGAGAGACCAAAACAATTTTTTGGGTCGAGAAAACGTAAGTTATCTGAGAATGAAAGTGTAAATTTAGTGAATGAGCCTGGCCCATCTAGGCCTTGTTCTCTTCCTTCCACTATAGATTCTGCTAGTCCTAGTGTAACTAAAAAAGTAATTTCTTCTAAGAAAAATTTTGAACCAATTCTGAATACTGATCATTCATTTATTGAGGAACCTGGTTAGTGCTACGACATTCTAAATATCAAACACCTTGAGGACTTACTAAAACAAATAACAGTTTTGCTCAAAATGTGGGTAAAGATTGGCTTTAAGTTCATCTAATAGGCTAGGCCTAATTGTAAAGTTATTAATTAAACGTACTGGATGTGGATTTAATAAAGTTATCTGAGCATAATGATAAAATAAAAAAAATTGAAACATCACAGCCTAAACACCAGGCTAGTATAATGGTTTTAGATTGTATTGTAAAGGGGTGGAGGTAGCAAAACAGTTTGCGGTGTCATTAATTTGCCGGGGGCGTAGATTCGATGGCATATATTTTGGACATGTTTAATTCTAGCTGAAGACGATGAGAAAGTCTTGAAAGCAGAATGAAACGTGCCTATTGATTTTGGCTTTCTGGAATTGTTGACAGGTACGTGTCCAAGATTGACAGTGACGATGCACATTAGACCATACAAAACGTTGAGATATAAATTTATTTGCATCTTTAAAACAGTGATGAGAAAGGTTGTGAGTGGAGGTAAAGACTTGACGTTGTAATGAATTAGAGATGAAGGTTCTAGGTCATGTGTAGCCGCACCACAGTGAATTTGTACATCAGTTCCTCGTAGTGTGATTAGAAAAGATTCATACTTATTGTGTTTCTTGCTATCATTTGATTGAGTCTGAGTAATATTTGTGAAAGGAATAAAGAGGTTATATGATAAATTTGTGTAGACATAGATAGGTCGTAGATTCGAGACGTGGAAGCTGCGTACGTTTTTGGATGCTCCAGAAAATGAACTAAATGTCAGTTGTTTTCTGGTATGGTTTTAAATTCAAATGTTTTACATTTTGCATGTTTTTTTCTTTAGGTTGTTGGAAAGCTTAGATGAAAGGTTTTTGGACTGTAAATATTGTTAAGAGTTAAATCTCTATGATATTATGAAAATTCTGATCTGCAAAGTAAACATGCAGGTTCTACGTTGGGAAGCAGGCCACCTTGAATAGACGTGGTATGTGTTTCCTGGACAGTGAATTTTTTTCCAACATGTTGAAGACAAGCACCACAGCTATGATTGACGCATCAGTAAAGACCTCTAAGAATACTTTGGGATCTGAATGTGCGAGAAGTATGACTTCTTTCAGCGGTTCAGGGCCCCAGGAGTAATATTTATTCAATAGCGTATGGTGTGCAGGAAGCCTGGTTACTTGATGCTTAAGTAATGATATACCTGTAAAATTAATCATTCTCAACAAAGCGATGTAATTCGTCGACTTTAGAAGGGCCGTTGAAGTTTCTCAGTGTAGAAATGCAGTGTAAGTGAAGCTTGATGCCATCTGCCATCTGCAGTAGAGAATAGAACTCACTTTTATGGTGTTTACCAAGATCTCGTATAAAACAAGGCACGTGAATATTGCACGAGAGTATCGTTGAAATTCAAATAGCAGAAATCAACTCCCTGTGTCACATTTTCGATGACACGTTGCCGGCATATTTAAGTCCGATACTTATGTGTAGAACTTCTAAAAGGCCGAAAGGAGTGGCCATTGCTGTTTTTAGACATCTTTAGGGATTGAATGTAATCTGAGGGTATGTGTGATGTCCAATGATAGAGAATTAGGCGCAGCCACGAAATCTGAAATAAAAGTCATGTTTGTGGCGGATTGGTTATCTGTCAGGGAGTCGTCCGAGATTTAAGTGTCCGAGCGATAAGTAGTCCGAACTTACATTGTTTTGTTTATTCAGCCTAGTAGTATTCACACGTTTTCATTATATACACACAGGAACAAACAGGCATGTCTTTAGTTTTCTACAATATTATAGATGAATTTGATTATTTTCCTATATGCGAATCTATCTATCCCACTTATTAAAATACGCAATAACTACTTATTATTACGTTACACAAATAATATATACCAACAATATACATATTGTTGTATGTATGTATGCAACAAAAAATTCTTTAGTTTTAGTAGTTTTTAAATTATTAGTACTCTATGTTCCTGTACTAACAATGTAAATAAACTGAAGAAACTCAAATTAAATTATAACTGTACTGCTCAGTAGTGAGTACTCTTACAATAAATATTTTCGGGGAAAACTAAGTCCATTAAAAACGTTAAATACAACTCGACCTAATGTAACGGAAATTGTGATAAGGCGAAAGTGATCGTTATCTGCTTCTATTTACATACGCTGTTACCTTATGTTACGTTATGTTTGAGTATTAATTCTCTTCTGTAAAGGAATGTACTTATTCGATTCATTCCAAATTGTATTCCAATATGAAATAAGCAATATTATCTTGATAATAACGAAGAGCCGAAGGGATAATAATAATATCCAGTAATAAGAAGTTATTGGATAAACAAATTACTATATTAAAAAGGAGCAAAATTTCCTCCAATAATTTCAAAAAGTATTGGGTACATTGTGTGTTTTCTTTCTAATAAAATAATATTACGTTGGTTTATCAAAATAAATAATATTGTTGTTTTGATAAACCTTACTCTTAGTACATGAGTTAAATATTGACTATTTATAATTAGTAGTTGGAATTCTCCAACTAAAAACTAAAACAAGTATACTTTTATAAATTAATAATATTAATAGATAATATATACAATAAATTAATTATTTTAATAATATAAAGGTATTAAAATGTATTTACATTTCTTTGATATGAAAACTAAAAAACAACATAAATACCTCGATATATTAAAAGGGTTAACGTGCATTTTGAGTAAAATAACAAACATTAATATTGATCACTGATAATATTAAACATATAAAAATATAAAATATATTTTTAAAACTAGAGTTTAAGACTTGCAGATTAGATAAGGTACACATTGTCAATAAAGCTATATTTTACTACAAACGCCTTATTCTCTAAATTTCAATATGAATATGTATTAGTAGTTTAAATATCTAATGTAGACAACACACAGATGGAAACAGTCACCATTATAGTTGGCATGTGAATGTATTCGTAACCATTTTAAACCTTTAGATTCTATATTCATTAAACTTTACTAGAAAAGAATTGTTATACCGTAAAGATTTCTGTGTAGTATCTTTAACTGAAAATAATCTTAATTATGTTTGTAAACAAATTTTCCCATGAAGGTCGATTCTATAGTTCTATAAATCCAAACAGCCACGTTATTGTAATCTTGCCAGTTTAAAAGAGAATAAACTGTATCTGGAATTACTCGAAAATTGTATGAGAAGTGTAAATGTTAATGTATCTTTCAACATACTAGATATAATAATGTTTCCAAAATGCGAGTGGCCTCTATATTGAAACGTTTTATTGTTTAAGATTGGCAAACAAACTCTGTAATAAGTTTAGTCTGCATTAGGAACTACGGTAGTTATCCCGTTTACAATTTAATCTGCAATACTGTGCAATAGTAAAAACTTTGTGGCTTTGAGTGTTTTCAATAATTAATAACCCCCTCCGTGATGGTCTATCTAAACATTTTATCTTACAACTATTCTTAATGAGATTTTAAATTCATAGAACTAAATTTATAGGTAGTTGTTTTTAACGGCCTCTATCTTAAAATTTTACAATTTATCAAAACATTTGTATAAATAAATGTTGCATGAAATTACTCGAAAATATAATGCAAAATTGTCAAAGTAAGGTGTGAATATGTAATATGAATTACATCCGGGATAGCAATATTACCCAAATACAAATTACCACATTTGGGATAAATTAAAAATACAATCTTATTGGTAAAACTTACTCTTATAGGAGTAGACTTACCCGGAGGATAGCCCCGCGCTCTGATTGGTCGAGAGCAGGTCACGTGATCCAAGATGGCGGCTAAGCCCCGCCCCCACGGGGAAAAAATTCCCTCAAATGCGGGAAAAATCCCTCACGCGCGGGAAAAAAATCCCTCAAATTGCGGGAACCAAAAAAAAAGTGGCGGGAAAATCAAATACTTACATAGCAAAAAAACTTGTTTATTTTAAAAATTTTAAGAAAAAAACAATGGCATCCTCCCGTGGATGATCACCCGACAGATTGGACAACGTAAGAGCCTATGGGCACATTGTGGGCACAGAGTGTGTCCACAAGGCCTCAACCCTACCGTCGGCAATCTGTCCATACAGACACAGCAGCGAACGTGCCTAGCCGGGGCGACGGTTCCGGTTCCTCAGGGTCGATGTCGTAGGGATCCCTCGAGGCCGCCGACTCCATGCTCTCGCCGATGCCGATGAGCAGACCCTCCAACGACGAGCGCACTTCCCTCCAAAGCGCGTACGCTATCACGAGGCTCTGGTCACGGGGCGCGTCTCGTCGAGAAGATGGTCCGACGAGCCAGAGCATATCCCTGAGCTCGGCCCTCAGGGTGGACATTCGCAACCAACGCCCCCACAGTGCACGCCACGGAGCGTGCGCCGGCGAAACAAATACTTGAAGGAAATGGTCCAGCACCAGTTCCCGTAACCTCTGCCGTGCCACATCTACTCCTGATGCAGCTGTAGGAGGCTGAAAAGCAAGTAAGGTATCACCACTACCACTAATACTACTTACTACTACTACTACTACCACTACTACCGGGTGGACACTTACCCTTCTACAAGCGCCGGTTCGACCCGTTGAGGTAGAGGGTTGGGTCGTGGGCCCAGCAGAGGACCGGGACGTCGAGGGGGCCGGGGCGACGGTCGCTACGTTGGACCCACCAGAGGACCGGGACGTCGAGGGGGCCTGGGCCGGGGCGATACTTATCCTCGGAAGTCGCCGCGGCCGAGGAAGCGGCATCGTCTGGAGAGGGAGCCTGCGGGCTGCGGCCCGGGGCGGTGATGGGAGACGGTGGTAGAGGCATACCCGTGATGGCAGCCTCCAACACTTCCCAGGGTCCCAGCAGAAGGTCCTCAACCGCTGTGTCATTGAGAGGCCTCTGCCTCGGCCTCGGTCCAAAAGCCCACGGGTCAGGAGACTGCAAAAAAAAAAACAAAACCGTAGGAAAATAGCAAAAAACACGAGACGGACAAAACAAGGAAGCCAATTGTACTTACACCGGGTATCAGGTTCTCCACGGTGGCATCCGAGTCATACTCCTGGAAAGAAAAAACAATTCAGCCCGTAACGCCAAACAAACACGCATACAAACACAAACCAACACAAGCGCACACGTACCTCCACACTGTCATCAGGGTCAGGCGACAATGGGAGTCCTGGACCTCGGGGGTGGGGATCGGGCCGGGGGTCATCGTCGTTGCCCTTCAAAAAACAAAAACAAAATTGTACCCCAATCGGAAAAACGGAATCTAATTATTAATTCTATAATAGTAATAATAACATTACCACCAATCGAGGGGCTTTCCGCGGAGGCGGTCCGTCGTCGTCACCAGCAACGAGGGGTGCTGCAACGATAAGAAGGCCCACCAGTATCAGCATCAAGCGAGTGTAGCCGACTCCGGGAGGCAGGCGTGCTCTGCAGAGAATCGCTATCAAGGTTGTAGACACAGTCATAACTCCCACGGAAAACGCCAACACAAGGTGCCTGCAACTGTACATGATTGCACAATGCTGGATACATTCGCAGCAGTCGCTTATATGCAAGCGCAGCGTACCCCCCACCACACGTGCGTTTGTCCTTGTTGCAACGTGACCCAAGTTTCCACACCACCCAAGGGGTAGGGTCCCGGCGCGTTAGGAGATTTTTTTTACGTGGCTCCTTCCCCAGTAGGCCTATCCACGTGTGTGTAAAGAGCCCCAACCATCGCTCTTTACGGTGGTAGCCACTCCATAACAAACTTGCTACCTCCCAACATATTTTTTTTTTTTATTTTACAACTTTTGTATTTTTTTTTTGTAATCCTTGCTAGTGTAACAAGCCGCTTTTACTCGGAGAAGCCTTTTCAATGCAACCCGTAAAACACTCGCAAAGAAACATTTTGTTTTTTAGTATATTTTTTTTACATATCTTTTTTAGCAACTAGAGCGAGGCTCGTACCCCTGGACTTACGGAGGTTAGGCCTGCCATAGAGGTATCCAAACACACACACACACAACCGCCCCCGGACTTACGGAGTTTAGGCCTGCCGTAAGAGCAGTTGAAACCCCCAGGACTTACAGGTTTTACGCCAGCCTTAGGGGCTTGCCACTCACTCACCCCGCCCTAGAGCCTTTTTTAAAGCACAAGCATATGTACAGTCACTATTATGTTGAGGTAAAATACATTGAGCATCGGAAACAATAGCCTCCTTACTATCTACAATATTCCTATCAACTACGTTTATCGTGAAAACGAGACAAAAATCGAACTTTTTCTAACCCTGTAGTATATACAGTAGCGAAGGGTTTACAGAGAGCGCGGACGATATCTTCGTCAAAAGGGATCCCTCCGTCATTCCAATTAATATGATGAAAGTGACGCACCAACCAACGGGCGGTTCTAGCCGCTTTTGAATCTAATTCGGTTACGCTGTACGGGGGTTTGAACACTATGTGTGAGCGAAACAGATGACTGACCACAACAAAACTCCTTCACAATAAACCGGTTCTCATTATCCTTGAATGCATGAAACTCCACTATCGCTTCCATTTGGCCAACGTTTAAAAAGGTCAACTTCCTGGACCAGTCTGCAAAGTACGGGACTAGGGATGTCGTTATACTCCACGTCCTCCTCCTCCTTCTCGCCAGCCAGTAGACACCGAACAAACACTCTTAGCTGACACCTCGATGGAAAAGAGATCCCGTAGTGCGATGTAGACCGACGGGAGGTTGTTAACGAACTGAACCCATCGGTCTTGTTAAGCGTTAAAGAACGTTCCCCGTCATAGAGATACGCATGCATTTGACCAAAGGACGTTCGAAACCCTGACATCCTCCCCACTGTCCACCTTGATATTCAACCTCTGCGAGGTCTCCAAAGTCTGAGTGATACAGTTGAAATTCGGAGCAAACTGATTAAATACATCGTACGACCAGTAAACGCTCCCCTTCTTACCATGGAATAGCACCCCGAGAGAATCGCCTCTGTCTTTAAACAACCCCACAATTACACACTTTGATAGATCGCTACCTAAAAAGTAAACCGACTTTAGGAAAATACCCGTTAACGAATTTATGCGTTCCTTACGCCTGGGAACCTTCGCAGGTTCCACATCCATCACTGAAGCCTGCATGGTCCCGTCTGACCGTAACCCCTCACACTACCCCTTTATATACCACCCAATTTAGACCAATCAGCGACGTGCTTATTTCGACCAATGGAAAGCAGCAAATTAACGAAGTAAGGGTTCCGTTTTCCGCGTCTACCTCCTCTTTATCCTCCTCCTTCCTCCTCCTCTTCGTCAGAGTCAAAGTCTGAATCGTATTCTGAGGAAACCTAACCCTAATTTGGTCGTAGTCCTTCACATCGTATATATCGGCATTGGAAGAAAACTTGTAGCAATTAATGTGGCCTTTTTTTAATAAATTTCCCGTTTTTTGTAAAAGTAAACAGTTACAAACGCTTCGACGCCCATTTTGAATGTCACCGAGTGGGTGGAGAGCTAATGAATTCCAGCACCCAACGAAGTCCAGGTCCCGTCTGACCGTAGCCCCTCACACTACTCCTTATATACCCAATTTAGACCAATCAGCGACGTGCTTATTTTGACCAATAAGAGGGCTAGGAAAATACGGTTAGATTTAAATTTTCTAATTGTAACGGACCTCGTATGTGTAATCGCTACAATACATGCAGAACTCTAAATCATCCTCAACAGTGTGTTGTAGATACGCAAACACGAAACCGTCAAAGGCGGGAAAATCCTTGACGTAAAATATTTTTAGAGTGGAACAGATGCCACTCTTTCACATTAATGCTTAGTTCACCAACAGAGCTACCCTCTTTCTTGAATATTACATTAGCAAAATCCTCAAGAACAGTCTCCTCGTATCCTTCGCTAACAGGTTTCATATCTCTCAAATATGATTCTAAATGCATCAAACTCTGGGAGTTTGCTTACATCGTAATCATCTCCGTAATCAGACTCGCCCTCTTCTACATCTAATTTATTAGTGCTAACAGTTACGTTATCTTTAAGCAGTTGAAGAGTTATGGTACACTGGTTAGGCCCCTCCCGGTCAGACATGATTGAGCTAATGAAGTCTAGCATCAGGAACCCTCAATTTATACAATTACCCCCACCCTAACAATACTGTGTTTGCGTTATCACGGAAGGGTTCAAGTAGAGCCTGTAATCTCGAAAGAAACGGGTCGTACATACCAACTAACTGATCCAAAATCGTAATCGCACCTCCAATGTATGAATCCATATAGTAGCACCCACAAGTGTCAGGACCTGACGTAGCCTCGGGTCGTGACCACACGCATTCCTTGAAATGGTCGTAATTATAAGGGTCACTGGTTACTCTAACTGTAGGTCTAAATTGAGCAAAGAGTCTTCGCATACCCTCGACCTTGCAGAGTAGTTCGGTCTTTAATTTTAGGTATCGGATCGCATCGAGCGAGTCAGGCTCGTTTAGAAAACTGTTTAGCTCCTCCATGACACAGAATGAGACACACGTACAAAATTCAGCTATTTATAAGAGTTCCCCCACCACCACCAACCGCTCCTACATTATACGTTGTACCGAACCGGTGAGCACTGTGTACGCCATGTGGGAGTCATGCAGTAGGAGACAGTATGCAGCTGTGTTTGGCGGGAAATTCTCCTTAGCTTCAAATTCCAACCTAACATCTACAGGTCCCGACTTGATCGAATCGTTCTGCTTGGAAACAATCAATCACGTACAGAGGCACATGAGACGTGAATGTTTTAAAGTCAACCAGCGGAGACCCTGGTTTTTGATAGTACGAACTTTGGAATCGTGTGTACATGTCGTAAAATATACAGAGATCGCCGTGGACATTGTCGTAAGGGTAGTACTGTGAATTCAGATAAAGTTTAACATTCGTAAGGGCACAACGGTCAAAAGTAGAGGCGTCCTTTCTTAGGTCGTTCTTTCTACCGGTCTGAAAGGCCAGCACCACGTACCGAGGCTTTTCAATTTGCGAACTCGTTTTTATTGTCCAGCTCTGTCGAGTCGTTTGCGGTAGTGAAGGATATTCGTGAAGTTCCCAGGACCGAAACGGTAGGTGAATCAAAGTGTCTTTCTCAATCACGCGCAATAATTTTAATTTTGTAACTATCTGACACTGTAACATGTGGTACACGCCACTCGAGCGATGTAATCTGAAAGTCGAGGTTTGACGCGTCCGGTGAGATAACGGCGTTTGACATCCGTAGCTGACCTCAAGAGAACAAGCTCTTGCTTAACATTCGCAACAATTCTCTTGTAATCCTCGGCAAAACCCATCAAAAGTTTCAGAGGCACCGAATATGTAAAATTCACCGGGCCTCACTTGTCGTATTGGGACCGAGCCAGCACGCGTTTACGAGACACTTTTGCTCTTCATCCCTAAATGGAGAGTAAGTCCTTTTATAGTACTCGTTATACCTACATTTTTCGTTCTGTCAACCTCTATACCGCCTATCTCGTACCTTACATCGTCGAATAAAAATGCGGATGGCATTGTTTTATTAGTGAGATACTGGCCTCACTCCCGTCGGCTTTCTTAGTACTCACTTTACCAGTGATGTGTATACTGCTTTCGAACGGTGCCGTAATTATATCCTGTTGACTTATCGGAATTCTGATTTCGTCCGTTGTTCTTCAGAGTTGACGAGGCGTAAGGCTTATGAGAGTGAAACTCCCAACCTGTAACAACTTCATCATACTCTGCGGGCCGACTCTATTGCCAGTAGCGCCATATTTGAACCCCAGTGACGCTAGAAACCGAATGTTTCGCGATGTTAACACTACCGTCTTCCGGTGGTTTACTGGCCAATGCCTGAGCAGACACTTCTCTAAATACTAGACCCATTGCCGCTTCCTAATGTGCAAGCGTAACGAGACGGGTTCGTTTCTAAAGTTGATTAAATCGCCGTTTTGGTCTCTGAGAGGAGACCTCTATATTGTTCACCCTGCGGACGTTCACCGGTAAATAGATGACAGTGCTCGGTTTCTCAACTATTTTATACCCGGGAGCCACATCGGGGTAGAACTCGTGCAACACGTGTCCTTCCATACCGTTTTGAAAGGAACCGCGTGCAATGTTGCACTCGACACGTATCGTGTTTACCGCCAATAAATACTGACGGGGAGGTCGGACATGTGGGTCTTATGAGGCTCCAGTTCCTTAGCGGTGAAACCCAAGTACTGAGAGGCTACCGAATTCGGCTTTTCAAAATGTATCGCTTCACTGCACGATACTTCGGACTTTAGCGTGTTATTGTTTGCCTTAAGACTGAACGTCACACTTCCGTCAATGTGCGACTTGATATATTCTTCTATGTTTTTCAATTTCATACGACCCCTCGTCTATCACTATTTCTTTGTCGACTCCGTAGTGGAACATGTCATTCCACACCTCTTTCAATGTTTGGTATCGTATAGTACGTCGAGAGATCAATTAGACCAATCTCGTACTCTCCATCGCTCAAATCCATTGGTGGAAAGACCTCGCAAGATACGTGTGGAGCAGCTCCGTTAAGTGAAAACATTACGCGCCAGAAACTTTAAACACAAGTGACCGCAGACTACTGAGTCCTCAGGACTGTTTTACGCTCATAGTTATACTGTACGCTCACCCCTGATCCAAAGTAGGATACGAGTTCTACCGGCGGTCTCAGATTTCCAAAAGCTATCAAAGTAGTACACTCTGTCTCCGAGTTTCTTATAACAGACCCAGTGCGTACCTTCACCGTGGGAACTGTCCAGGTTAACTATGGCCGACTCGTACTGCCGCGGGGTCTTGGGCAGTGTGTCCCTCATGTAGACACCTCGAAAGCTTGGAATATTGAGTAGCCTCGCATAACGGATCAATTCGTGGTTTGTTAGAGGTTTTATCGGTATCGAGATTGTTGTTTTTTTTTTACAATACCTCTTCTTTTTCCTCACCCCACCACCTCCCCTCTTTGGATACGGTTTCAGGTAGAGCCCTTCTGCCCTTAGGTTTACCCCTCCCTCGCTTTGTCTTTGGTTTTTTCTTTCTCCCACCCCCAAACGCTGTTTTAGCTTTCATTGCTGCCGTCACTGCTAAGGCAGCGGCCCTTTCTCCTACACTAGCGTCTCCCGATTTCACCCTTTGCCAAGCTCTTTCGGCCAATTCCTTGTCGGCCTCTCGCCGGTGTTCTAAATCCGTGTATTTCGAGTACGCTATATCGTGTGGAGCTTACAGGCAGAATCGAGTTTGTTAATACCCCTTATCACCCCTTGCCAATCTCACCCCTAATCTCGTACCTGGCCCACAGTACTGATAGCCGCCGGGAAGGGTTGTAATTCGACAGGTAACGCGTCAACAGCACGGTTTATTATGGTGCCTACAGCGGGCAGTGCGTTGTTTCAGTACGCTGGTCACTATACCTCTACCCCGCTTGACAGCTCGTTTCACTCTGTTTGAATTACGTTTGTGGTTCGCCATTTATATACCGTATCACTTTATACAACTGTTTGAGTAGCGATTCACGCACACAGGTAATCTGCAGTACGTCGAAGATGTCCGCCTCGGATTTTGTGACAGTACCGGTAAACTCGTCAAACTCCAGCACGTAACTGTCTGTTATAAAATAAATACGACCGTTTTTATATCTGAAACCTCCCTTTATGGACCCCGGAACACCGGGGAGTACGCTTGAAGTCATCCCCAACATGGTGCCTGTGAGGGTGCATTCGTTTTAACTCTACAACAAACTTGTCATCAACGAAGACGTAGTGTTTTTACCCATATTACTGTTTAACGCTGCATTGACTTTCTTAACTCTGGTATGTGTACGATTCTGCTAATGGGTCTTTGATTGGACAGTCTAAGTGACGGGTAATCTATAACGTATAGAGTTCTGTCTACGATCATGACTACGTCCCCGTTCGGTCTCTGGTACACGGCCGAAAAACGTTAGTAAAGTCTGACGGTAAGAAAGTCAACCACTCTGTAATTATCATAGGATTGGTAAACTCTTCACGCGTTCTATGGGCTTCGTTCAGGCTTAGTATCCAAACGTATTTACCGTAAAAACGCGTATAGTCTGTTTCTCACTACTAAGAACGTGTTGAGTTTGTGTCTTAAATTACAAATGTCCAAATCTGTAGGTGTAGGCGTAGGCGTGACCTCTATTGGTCTATTGGTAGCCGATGTTGTCGTCGTAGTTGATGTTGTTGTTGTTGTGGGATGGTGTTGTAGATGTTGTAGTGGATGTTGAGGTGGAGGGGGCCGGTGGTCCGTAAATATACTGTATTGCCATTTGATCATCTCTGTCTAAATCATATTGGTAAAGATTTGAAATACCATGAGGTACAAAATAAAAAGGATACATTATAGACGACGAAAGTGATGAATGTTGCAAGCCTAGAGCGTGTCCAATTTCGTGTAATAGAACCCAAAAAGAAGGAAACTTTTCCGGGCGCAGGTAGATCCATTGTATAATCCCAATCTTCTTCACCGTCCATATGAACATCTGTCTGGGTTCATCCCCAATATAGGGAGAAAGGCGTGACCCACTGAACCGCCCCTACCATCAAACACTCTACTGCAATTTTTCCGTAGATAATACGAAAGATGATTTTTCCTGGGAGTGATACTTAAAATGATTGTGGGACTTATAGGGTCCCGCCGGAAGGTCAGGTTGGAATGTCTTGAGAATAGGGCGAAACGCGTCCCGACATAGTTGGTCATACTGATAATTACTATCCGTACATAAACCAGGTAATATCGTTTTTTCCGCCATCCGTAGTTTGGGCTTGCAGTGAAAGACGCTAATTAACTCGTCTGAATTGTCGCATCTGGGCTGGTTCATTAAGTTAGTCGTCTCCTCAATTTACATATCCGGTCACATTCAAGCCGAACGTCTCTTGAAACCTAACGATCGCCTGTGTAATGTCTGTGGATAGCTCTGAGGTATTTAGTATCGAGATAGCCGTAATCTCTCCAAGTACAGCAAAGTTTTATTAGCAGCAATCAGAGGAGCTACACATAGAATGAATACCAAGACCCACATCTCGCCAGGTTCTAAAGTAAACTGACGGTAAAAAATGTCAGCAACAACTCACATATAAATAAAACCATCACGGTTTCGATCTAACCCTGCTCACTGGATCTCTAAAGTATGGGTTTGACAATGTTGAAGCTGATCCACTCGTCTCTTTATCGGTTAATGTATAGCGTCCAGCGTCGGAGCCAGTAGTTTGTACATACCGTAATAGACCTCGCTCAGTACTCTCACTAGGTAATTCATGGACACCGCGTCACTCATTTCGGGTAGGATCTCCCAGATTAGTGACTTTACCGGTTTGTGCGTTCCAATTTCGCCCCGCTCTGTTCATGGCGTGTTTTTTGAAAGTATTTCAGATTAACAGCTTCGCCCTCGTATAGAGGCTCTTCTATCTCGCTCAGACGCATACGTCCAAAACTCCAGTAGCCGTCTTTCATCTGAGGTTAGAAGTGATAGTGCCCTATCTACATATCGTTTAGGTCGTAGCGTCCGTAGGCTCGACTGGCCTATCCAACCATGCAGAGTTCTGAAAATTATCGAATGTAAACGGTAGAATCTGTAAATACTCTTGATAGGTGTAAGGGTACGTAGTTGTGACAGAGTCACAGCATCGCCCAGTCCCTCACCATCGCTCAAAGTTGATTATTCTTCTCTTTTTAGCGTCTATTTATCTCAGTATCGAACTTTAGTGTTCTTTTGTTTAGCGTTCGCAAGTTGACGGCGTCCGCTTCGTTCGTGGGGTCAGCTACGTTAGGTAGTCTATTAATTTTATGGCATCGAGTTTATTCGCATTTAGTGTCTTGAGCATAGACCGGGTCATATCTGTTTTGGTGTCTTTTAATTTCTTGTCCAAGGTCTGCAGGTTTACCCCGTCACCAGCGAGAAGAGGATCAGCCATCTCTCCGAGTCTTTTGTTATCACATTCCCAGACGTTACCATCACTACTTCTTTTTAGAGTGTTCGTTTTAAGATATTTTAGCGTCACTGCATCTGTATCCCCAGTGGGATCACCTATCATGCGCAATCTGTAGTTGTCAAACCTGTAATATTTGCTGTCCGTGTCCTTATAGGGCACCTCACTAGCAAGACGACGAAGAGTCAGAGCATCGGTCCAGAGTATAGCATCACCTATGTTGCTAATCCTGTTACCTTTAGCGTCCATCACATTTTTCTTGGATACAAGCGAAACGTCAGACCACAGTCTTGAGGGACTGCGCTATCCACATTATTTTTCAAGGTCTGCAAGTTTACAACGTCTAGACTCTGCTGCGCATCGGCCCACGATTACATAACCGTTTGCCTTTGATATCGTAGTTGCCGTCGACTGTGAGACTGAATCCTTGTCCAGGCGGACCTCTCTTACCGGCCTCTCACTACCGGTGCGACCAAACTTGTCCACGCTCATTTCGAAACTGTACATTACGGGGTTTTGTCTATACATTTATACCAGAGCTCTGTATCTGGCGTTACCAACTACCGCTTTATGAGTTTTAGCTCCCTCAGCTCTTCTACGATGTTAATAATCTCGTTTTTATGCCCCGTATTACCGGCCTCAGCGGAGCTTACCAACACTCTTAGCCTCTCACACAATTCATTCGGGTCGTCATAGTACACAGGGTCAGGACGTGGACAGGTCCTTGAATCCCTTACCAGTGTGTGTTTTGGGGATTAACTTTGAAATTACGAGCTCATATTTTGTTGAGGTTTGTTACGGTTTATGTTGCTTTTATAATTGTAACCTCTTTTGTGCGCCTGTTGTCCGCTTCATTATATCCCTGTAAGCGTTGTAAATCGTTTTCGTCGTACTCTTCCTTGAGTGGTGCACGTTTGAAGAGCAATTCATAAAGGACCCTTTGTAGGCGTGTAGTGGTACGTCATCTATGACTATACTGCCGTCATTATCGAAACGTTAACGGTTTGTTCCCGGACCATTAGTGTACTGTTTTCGTAGCGTGGACCGTATATGGAATCAATCTTTCTATTGCTGGGAATGTCCTTCATTAAGTGCCTTCATGTACTTGACAGTCAACGCGTTCTGGATATGAAATCTTTGACCCACTGTGAGGCCTCCAGCTGACCTTCGGCCGTGGAGAGGGCCGTGCTTACGTAAGGGTACCGTGGTTTCCAGCACTTTATTGTGTTACAGCTGGTAACTGTCGCGGAGAAGACGTTACGGGTGGAGAAAACTTGGTTGGTTCGTCTTTTATACCGTCCTCGTCATGCTCTTCTTTTGGTTCCCCTTTAATATCGGGGTCCTTGGTTTGCTTTCGCAGTTCCGAGAGGAGGGGTTTGTACTGTTTTTCCAGACGGACTTCGGAGGACAGGTTTCCTTGTTTGAACTCCTTGTACTTTTCGTTTAATAGCCGTTCGCTTAACTTTGATTATCTCGGCCTTTAGCTGTTTCTCGTTCCGCTCCATCTTTATCAATGATGAAACCACACATCTGTCCGTTTAACACTTATATACACTCAATTTTTAAGGTGGTAGTTCGACTTGTCTGAAGAACATTGCCCTTTTTTTGGTTTTACGAAGGAAGTGAATGATTTTCACAAAGTGACGCTTCCGTACCCCAGGTTTCTTGAAGTATAACCGGATCTCGGGTATCTCTGTACTCGTCCCCGTGATCTGAACACAAAGGTTTCTCTTTCCAGCCGTCCCTCCACTGGGGGATCTCGGCCACTGTATACTTGTCGTTCTCTACTGTCTTATCCATAAACCCTTTTAACTGTGCGATTGGGGGTTTCTCACTGTAACGTGTATGTGAATTAGGTAAGAGTTGAGTAGCCAGAACTCACTCGGATTGGCTCCTGTGAACCGCCTCCACGCCTCAAACTGCTTACGGTCTGTAATGCTATACACCCCGTCCCGCAGACTTATTCCGAATCTGTCGCAATACATGGGCACCGTTGGTAGAGCCGCCTTGAGAAATTCGGGATGTAAAGAGACTCTGACCTGACACAGATTGTTTACGCCTGCAAACACTTTGTTCCTCTCTCCTCTCGGCAGTCCGTCAGGCAAAGGGCCGTACGCTACGTTGTAGCTGATGTCACTGTAACACTTTGATGCCAGTACGTGTCTGTAGATTGTAACAGGTTTCCTAATAGGTATAGTTCGCTCCGTGAGAATGATGCAACGTGAGGCGTGTGGGATTTTACACAACCGTACTCTAACATTTTTATACAGACTTGGGCAAAACTGTATACCACCGTGCGCGTTTCTCAGCGGTACAAGCTTTCCGAATTGATCTGGAAATGGTCTGAATCTGGACAAGAAGAAGTTCTGTGATTCCCGCAACAGTACACTTTAACATGTCCTTCGTGATACACAACTAGTTCAAATGGTACACCTTTCTCTTGGCTCTTTTTCAAAAATTCTATCCAGATATCGCGGTTATAAAAGCGTTCGCTGGACGAGATCATTAGCAGAATTAACAGGAGGAATGGTTTGCACTGTACTGTCCTTGGCGTTTGTGGTCTCCAACACCTTCTATTGAATAAAGCCCGTGTGGTGGTCGTCTGCTACAGTAATTACCGCAAAATTTTTTCTTGTTTGGGTGTAAGTACCATGTACACAGATTTGGAATTGACTTTGTGGAGTCTCTGGTTCGAGAACCCTCTAATGTCGTTTATAAGTGTAGATCCTAACCATTATAGATCTTTGAACAAAACTGTTCGAGACCTACGCGGTACCTTCCATTATCAATGTCATCGTCCTTGCTTATGACTATAAACCCGTGTCTGTCCTTCCAAGCCATACTGCACAACTGCTTGAATTTTTCCAGGTCCATGTCGGTATTTACGTGATCGCTATAGGCGTAACGCAGGTTTATGTCGTCTTGTTTGAACAGTATTATAAAGTTGGCATTGTCCCTGATAAGCTGTTTAGGTATGTGCGGTGTACGTTTGCCCGAGATAAACACGTGTTCTATGTTCTTGTGTCTGCCCATAGTGAAGTAGTTTACGGATATGTTATCGTGTTTTTTCGCAAGCTATATCGTCAAAAACCATAACTGAGTTCTCTTTGGCCTCGTCCGTCGTAATGACCTGCGATGTTATCATCAAAGGCGAAATATCCAACTTCTTTCGGCATTACCTTTGACAGTAGTTGGTACTTTGGCTGATACAGAGATTTTGAAAAATTACGTACACATTCTCGAACCGTAATCCGTTCGGATCTACAAGTAGATTGAATAGTTACGTTTGTCTTGCCACAGTTCGAGGCGGGCCTACGATCAGGCTCCTTTATAGTGTCGGGTAGGAGCGGACCGTTCTTGTTTTTGCGACTAATCCGCTACCTATAAACTCGTCCATATTGCAGACTTTAAACAATTATACCTTGCTTTACGACCTTCATTTTGGTAATGGAGTTTCCAAGACACCGCGTCACCTTTTATATTTTACTGTGTTTGGGCGAATAATGTCTTTGGAGTTTACCCAGCTAATCGTGGGTATGGTCAAAGCCACGCCACCGCACCAAGGCCTTGAGGCCTTTCCGCCTAAGAACTTTATCGACGAGATAGACGTTTCCTGTTGCGGTTCTTATCAGTTCCTGCTCATAGAATCCGCCTTGCAAAATGTTGCCTCGTATATCTTGTAAAATATATGTTACAGGTTTTGTAGGTTTTATTGCAAAGATTGTTGTAAACGTCTCGTTTGACCAATTGGGTAAATAACCCCTTTTTTGAAAACTCCTTTGTTGGTCTGCTTATCCTAACCCGATCGTTTACATGGTATTTAGGTTTTGTAGGCTTGATGGGTCTACTTTTGTTTATTCGGTCGAGAATCTGTTTTTACATGTTTTCCGTTCTAACGTCTTTTGGTTTCATGCCGGTCGTCCTGTGTACAGTACTGTTGTACTCATTAACTATAATAGGTAGGATGCTTAACCATTCGTAGCTACCGCGTGCGCGTAAACATTTTATACATTTTTTCTTTAAGAGTTCTGTTTAGGTCGTTCTACAATGTGAACTTTTTCAAATGTGATTGGGTGGAAGTACAGGTTAATGTTGTGTTTCCGTACGAGTTTTGTTGACGTGAATGTTTGTACCCAACTCTTTACCTTGGTCCGTTTGCAAGTTTTTCATCTGTATGTTTAGCTAGTATGGACCCTAGTGCGGCTGCGACCTCTGCACCGGATTTGTTTTTTTATGGGTATGGCGAATGCGAATTTTGTGACACAGTTTGAGCATCGTTAATATATACTTGTACCCTTTGTTCGCTCTTGCATGCGGAATCATCTCTACAAGGTCGGCCTGATAGAGATCGTTAAGTCCTTTCAGCGTGACCTTGCGTCTAGGATAATTTTCGTCTAGCCGGTTTGTGCAGTTCTCTCGCTATAGCGTCCATGTTGGGAAGTGATCCTTAGGTGGTAATACAAGTGTATTTATAAATGTCTAAGTGGTGTGGTTTTGGAAACATCCACGTCAGGCACGCGAGTGTCTGACGCCCAGGTTAAACATTATTGGGTTTGGAAGTCCGTCCAGATGTGACTGGTTGACACTCCCTTGACCAATAATGCCCCATCCCTTATTCTTAGGCATTACACATACATTCACGGTCTCAGGGACTTATGGGGTTTAGCCCACCCCGAAGGACCACATTCGTACCGAACCGTTTCGAGGGCCTAGTCTTGTTCAATCTCCATGCCCAAGTCCAAAACCCCTTACTGAGCTCCCACATTCATACATACCCATTTGCACAGGGACGGTTGGAAAAAGAAGGGTGACGAAAGACGACCGGAAGTGTGCAGGACGAAGGATGGGTGTTTACAACTTGGCAATTTTTGGTTGTTCGGGACGCCGAGCAGGACCCTTTTCGTTTGAGGTGACTTTTTGAACTCTACCTCCCAGGCTAGGAGATAGTCTACCTCGTTCACCCACACCTTCCCAGTATTCTCTTTCTTATAGCATCTTGTAGACGGAGCCTCTTCCAATTGTTCATAGTACAGTCCCATTCTTCTTCGTCACGCGGTTGAGCCTGCCAAAAATCGTTAAACCTTCCCATACTATTCACCAATGTCCCCGCGCCTCACTGGCAAAGAGTTTTAGGGATTTCGCGCATAGGGTCCACGCTGTAAGCGAAATTACTCCAGATAGCAGCTGATACGGGCTCTATAGCCCTATAACAGCGCTCACAGTCGTTACACCCTATTTTGGCATGATGTGGTATAGCATGAATCCGTCCGTCACAACTTTTTTGCCAGATATCGCATTCGTCCGGTGATCGGGTATGAAGCCATCTCTTGCAGGCGACAGCACTTAGAGCGGAGAATGGACTGGGATGTGTAGGAATGGTTGGAGCTATACTGAAATACCTCCCAGGATGTAGGCTTGGTGAGATCACATGACCGGTCATGTGACCTCCCCTCCACTTGGACGCTGAGCTCCCGTGCTCTGAAAACACAATTAGTTACAATGTTGACCTCACTTCTAACGATTCTGCAAGTGATTGTAAAATTGTCTAAGCTCCTGGCATGGACAGACCCCCCGCCACAGCAGCCATCCATCTCTGCTGGGGCATGGAGTCGGGCTCACCGTCAGCTGGAGCGGGATGCACGGCGCGAGTGGCGACTTTATTTTGGGAGGTCCACGTCGAGGTAACCGCTCGCGCACCCCGTCAGGTAGTGGAGTACGACTTCACCGTTTTCTGAGTTGTGTGGAAGCCCCTACCTGACCCCTGTGTCACCCCGGCATGGCTCCGTGGGACGAGGTCCCTACTCTCCAAGCCCTAGCCGCTCTTCAGGTATGCAGAAGATTCGAGAGTTAGAGTGAGGGGTTGCTTCATCATTTTGAAGAGTCGGGACCACGTGGTTTGCTACCGGATCCTCAAGGGTGTATGGGACGAGTCAGGTAAGTCTTGCTGTATGTAATGTGTTAGTTTTTTATGCTTTTTAAAGCCAAAAGGTAAAGTGTCATAGGGTCCTTCGAGTTCCTTTTGGGTCCAGTAATTTTAAATAATTTGTGCTCCTCCACGGTAACAATGTTCTTTTCTTTAGTACGTCTTATTCTGTTTTCAACTATCTCCAAGCTTACATCGGTCTCACTCAGCACCATTTCTTTCTTTTAAAAAATTTGGAAACAGTTTAATGTTTGGCTAGTTTTTAAATTTAGAGTAAGGCCTTTTTATTTTACAAAACTTCAACTAGTGTGTTTTTATTTGTTGACCAGACAAGATAGGCGTAAGTCTTGGGGCCGCCTGAAACAAATTTCAACGATGTGAAGAGCCGGGGGGCCGTAGTCAACCAGTTCATCGGTCATCTCGCCCAAGTAATCCCCTGTGGGGGACCTTGTTACATACCTTCCCTTTGTACGTAGAGGACACTGTCTGTGTCGTAATAGAGGACCTGGTTTCTCCAGAGCTTTCCCAGATGTTCGTACAGCTTGAGTCTTGCTTGGGAGGTGGTGTAGGCAGAGGCTAGTACGACGTTTATACTGTTCTCTAAGGATTCCCCGACTTCGTCAATATGTTGCCAATTAACAAGGAGTACATTTTCATTTATTTCTTGTAACGTGTTTAACTTGGACCCCCGGACTTGTAAGTAATTTGTACAGGTCGCATGGTTCTCTAACAATTGATGTCTTTGTTTGGTTCTCTCTTTGACCGAATTTACCCCAGAAAGAATTTAACATTAATTTAGCTAGGGAGCGAAGACCCCCGTTCTTCTCAATTTTGGTCGGGTCCAGGTGAATACCTTCGTGTGTTCATAATAATTTTGAATGTACTTGGCCTTGTCTTCTTCAGTTAGGCACCAGGAGGGGTAACCTGATGCCTCTTGTTTTGATTTTTTAAAAATTTGTTTATGAAGTCTCTGTGAATAGACCCCCTGTCTCGTATCTTGCCACCTCGTACTCCCCAGAGCTCATACATTTCTACAATTTCGTAATCCCTTTTTTCCACAGCCTTGCGTATTTCCTGCATTGTCCATGTCCCTGTCAATGCTCTTTCCTCGATGTTGTGATTACACTCTGTGTTTGGACGTTTCTAGACCACATGTACGGCATAAAACAAACATTAATTTATTGTTCATGCGTGCTGGAAGGACGGGATGATACAAATTTAGAGGAGGCAGGACTTTACACTTGAGGAGGCCTTCGGCCTTCAAGCTTCTTTCTCTACACTCCTTGTCCCCTACACAGATTTTTGGGTGCCCCCGAGGATACATTCCACGTTTACAGACGTACGGGTAGAGTGAGCATACGTCCACGTACTGGATAGGTTTTCCCCGTCCTCGCACTTGTGATATGATTTTGCATTTCCTGTCCTTCCCCCGAAGAAGGCATCTCTGGGGTTGAGCGGGAGTGTGGTTTAGAATGGGGAGAAAATTTAGATAATCCAATTGTTGTTCTTTCTTCAGTTTTTGGAACTGACACTCCCACATTTCAACTACTTCATACCCTGCATTCTCAAGTCGAGAAGTTTTAGATTTGGTTCTCTCGAACCTTAAAATGCAGAGTATCGGAAGGGTCATCTGTAAGGGGCTCTTCCCTTTTAAAAGGAAAGCAATTAGACACACGTGGAAGTAACAGCCCTGAAATTCATAGATTCGTTCTCCGTCAAAACCGTCCTACTTTTTAGCCCCTCAATTTTGATTTCTCTCCCCCGCCCCGCGTGCTGAATTTTGAACACGCGCGCTTTTCTTCCTCCCAAGACAGCCATTGCAAAAGCGATAGGCGACTGAATGTCCACAAGACGGTATCCATTCTTTGGGATCAGACCGATGGTGTTTGGTTTTAGGAAGTTGCGTTGAAAGCCAGATTGCATGCGCTTGCAATGTGTAACGGCTTCCATGAAGGGGTCAACATTGCACTCTTTCAAGAAAATGTCTCTGAATTTAATGCACCGCTTGCGCCCAGTATGTCTACATCTGAAATACAGTACTCGATCAACTCTCTTTTTTGAAAATGAAAAACTACATTGTTAGCGACTTGTTCGTTATAACCAATTTTCAAAATCTCTGTGGGTTTTTTCGAACATGGTTTCAGGGCTGTAGTACTTCCTTGGATGGTATGGGGCCTACATATAATTTTGGTTTGCCAATGTGTTTGAAGAGGTGAGGGAAGTAGCCCTTCTTCTTCTCCGGGGAAGGTCAAAGGCTTTGGGTAATGCAGAGAGGGCCATGGGGAAATAGTTTAGCGAATCGATAAATCGCACATTGTCCAACTCCATAAGTATGACTTTAGTGCCACGCATAAATTTAGCTCTGGAGTGAATTTGGTTTTTTCGAGAACGTACTTTAGCAGAAATTGAAAATCGAAACCTTGGCCGTTATGAGCAATGACGCATAAATTTTTGAATTTTTTCTCTCCTCCATTACGTACTCATAAAATGATGGTCGGGTCTTGTCTAAAGACCCTGGTGCGGTTGTTGCAATTTTGGCAATTTCCCTTATCAATGCATTTCCAACAAAATTGCTGCGATACACAGAGATTGACTTTATGAATTTTTGAGTTTTCCGGTTAAAATTTCATCTTGGCGGGTTCAAGGTCGAAGAAGATGAACAGGAAATCTTTCGTTTTGGGTTTGTTTGTGTCAACCCGCATGTAAACATTGATGGTTTGGTAGCATATAATCGTTACAAGTTTTGCAAAACTCTTTCACCGCACACGTGTTTTTGACTTTACACGACTTTTGAAATATACGAGTTTTTGGCAGTCTTTACATTTCTTTACAGACTTGCAACGCTCACCTCTTGTGGGCTGCGAAGCAAATTTGGTTTTTGAATTTGATGTTACAATTTGGACAAACTATTCCTCCATGCTCCTCTTTTACATGGTGGGAGATACAGTCTGACACGCAGGGCAGCAGATATTGGAACACTTGTGTTCACCCTTGTGGTCATAAGGGGTATGGCAAGGCTCGCAGAAGTAGGTGCATACAAAAGCCGCAGTGAGAGATGTAATCACATTGTAGTGTCCATCGTGAATAAGAGCAGGTTGATTTTGTACTGAGCATCAGAGTTGTTACCATTAAAGTACACAATCCGGCCTTTGTTTCCATAGCTGTAGACTGTAATGTTGTAATCTTTCAGGTGGTCTTGGAATTTTGAAAGTTCGGGGATCCCGCTCCAGTTCTGGAATTTGGACACCGGCTTTGGTCATCAGTCTTTGGGCTCTACAAGTTTGTCGCTTACCCTTATCCTGCCTTATTGCTTTAATTTGAGGATCTTTCTTGGCGTAGGCTTCGGCCACAACCAACGCCCGCGTAAACATAGGTTGTCGCGATTAATTAATAACTACGATACCCTTACGGGACTTACACTCTTCGTAAAAAAAGTATTGTACAAGCCAGGTCTCACTCTACCCGTTCCTACCGGAATGTTTACTCTAGTGCATTCTACTTGGAAATGTATCACTGGAGGTGAGGGCTTCCGGCATTGCTCTGGACGATCCCTCCGAATATGGTCCACAACACGTCACTGTCCAGCTCACTGGCGGGTCGGAATGCTACGTACCCCGGCTCTTTGAATTTTAAAATTTAGGGACCCTCAGAGTGAAACCGAGTTGGTCTGTGTCTTCGGCATCGGCCTTCATTCGGTCCATGATTTCGGCGAACCCCCGTCTTACCCAGTCGAGTTCCGTAACCCCTTCAGGGACAGAATTAAATTTAAAAGTCACTTTAGTACCACGGACTCGAAACCTTGTAACATAGGTCTCGTCGGTACACACTACATGTACGGGCTCCATCTCTGTATATAACTGTATAAGTATAGTAACTGTATAACTGTAGTAACTGTATAAGTATAGTATAGTATAGTGTTTAGGAATGCTTAGTACTACTTAGTTAGTGGGTTAGTCGGTTAGATTTCGATACTATCGACTATTACTTGGATGTGTTGCTGTGGTGTGCTGCAATCTAGCGTACCTCTACCGCAAACTGACTGGGAAGGGAATAATTTCGGTCTCTTATAAAGCCCCCGGTCACAAGGATCCAGGATATGGCAATGGCCTCGTTGAACCCTGGGCGGACGGGTAATCTTGCCAAGCGGAACCCGGAGCAGGATGAGGCGTTGGTTGCGAATTTGATTAGCGACTGCGCTTCCCGGACGCGGTTGACCCTGGGTGAGCGGCATTCCCAGACAGACCGCATTCCCAGACAGACCGCATTCCCAGACGGGAGTGCTGTTGACCTTCGCGGATGTGGTGGGCTCGAGCCGGACGCGACTGCTTTACTGATTACTGTATTTTGTTTCAGGTGGCTACGGGTACAGCTGACGGCTGACTCTTGTAGTGCAGTATACTCTTAAAATAGTACAAAATAAACAAGTTTTTTTTGCTATGTAAGTATTTGATTTTCCCGCCACTTTTTTTTTGGTTCCCGCAATTTGAGGGATTTTTTCCCGCGCGTGAGGGATTTTTCCCGCATTTGAGGGAATTTTTCCCGTGGGGGGCGGGGCTTAGCCGCCATCTTGGATCACGTGACCTGCCTCTCGACCAATCAGAGCGCGGGGCTATCCTCCGGGTAAGTCCTACTTATAGGAAATAAGGATACTTTAATAAATATACGTGCTTAAGTATTAAATAAGTAATGTTTGTTCATAAAATTCTTCTTTTGACACTTTGAAAACTAAGATCAAGATACTCAGATACGGTTTAAAGAGTTTAAAACAATAGCAGTGACTAAATGAGGTCTACAACAGATTTACGACCATTAAAAAAACAAGTACGGAAAAGTTATGAATGATTTAATATAAGACAAGAAACGAAGTGTTAAGTTACTAGCTTTCTAGGAATAGACTTTTAATACCGGATTCTCAAATAAGTCGGTTTTAGTAAAAATTATATAACCTGGAGTAGGTCATAATATTTAAATGATTCAAACACAAAGGAATGGTGGTTTATTATCCAAAGGGGTAAACAAATAAATTTTCTTAACTACTCACTAGTTCTTTGGGGTGAATTATTTATCCAATATCTCACTAACAACAGGATTATCTAAACCTATGATAAGTTTAACAATATTCGAATTTGTAACTGCTGAAAAGTAGTTTTACCGTTGTACTTTCACTGGATTGTACTCTCTCTCCCTTTCTCTCTCTCTCCTATCTCTCTAGAAACGTCCTAAAGACAAAAAAAAATCCTCCTAAAATGCAATAATTCCTCTTTTCATGTCAACATTGATATTAATTTATGGATCAAATCTTTAAATTGAAGTCAGTCCGCTGCCTGCTCGTGTGTTTTATTTTTTGTAACACATGATGTCACATTCTTCTATACTCCGTCAATATGGTTTATTTTGAAATAATATTGTAATACAAATTCTACAAACATTAGTTTATGCTAAGTTAAACATAGCTATATTATAAAATACATTTAAAATAATCAATTGTATCTAAATAATGAAGTAATATATATTATTAACGCCTGCTAAATTTCCAATAATACAAGAGTTACACTTTTTTAAACAACATGTAACTTTTAGCATGAACCATGTTTAACAAACTATGAAATGACTTAGGATCATATCAGTACCACCATAATTCTTGCATGAATTCATTTAGTTTTATCTTTTAAGAACTGCAAACGTATGACCAGTCCTAATACATGATAAGTAATTAGCCATCGGCCATTTACAAGAAAGTTTTACTATAAATAAAGTATAGATTTGATCCATCTGACTATAAATATTTTGAAACTAAAATATAATTCACGTGAAAATAAATGTTCAAAGCTATACACTGTGTACATGAGGTCAAATGTTGGTCCGTGTTAATTTATTTTAAACTTAAAATTTCAGAAGAAGATAAGGCTAAAATTTATAACATTTTGACTTTTATGTTCATAATATTAACAACAATACCTTATTACTTGATAACATGGAAATGTTTTCAAAAGACAGTACATTGTATTTGGGTATTAAAATTATTTGTAATTATTAATGTATTAATGAAAAAAAATACTGGAAAAACAGTGTAAGCTGGCATAAACTGGTTGATAAACGAATATTTATGATGATAATTACTACAGCCTTAAATAGCATAGCTAAATACATTTTTAAACTATTTATATAATAAGAGTATCATATATCAATCGAGAATACCTTCATTACATATTATTTATTTTAGCCACAATAAGAATTCTTTTTTTAATATTTATGATCCATTTCCGTATTCTTATGCTTTTTTCTAGATTGGGTCACGATTGGAATCACAAATAAAGAAAGTATTAGTTCACTCCTACTTAAGCCCATATACGCTACAAATTACTATACAATGAACCAAAACTAATAAAAATTTTGATTATGAAGCATGCAGTTACTGTGTGTATATACTTAAAATGTGTGATTTAAAACTCTGTTCATATGTATTAGCCAAAATAGTATAGAACGCTTGATGAAATAGTTGTATATAAATTACTTACA
The DNA here is from genome assembly GCF_021130785.1 of Homalodisca vitripennis. Taxonomy (NCBI): domain Eukaryota; kingdom Metazoa; phylum Arthropoda; class Insecta; order Hemiptera; family Cicadellidae; genus Homalodisca; species Homalodisca vitripennis. Next base: position 30,706 of record NW_025777599.1, on the reverse strand, counting down.
TGGGATACAATATACATGTCATAACATGGCATATATAACACTAAATTATAATCTAGTAGCTTTGCTTGTAAGCTGTTTAATAATCCTATAATAATTAGAACCGTAATATATTTTTGCTAAAGCTAGCAGTTGTTGTTGTAATTAGGTATTTAACATTTCAAATCTCACTGCTCTCAGAGCTCTAGGGGAATCATTATTATTTGATTAGTCAGTGGAATGGACTTGGTATAATATATCATTCTTTATGTATGGAGTATTACAAATTATTATTTATTAATTATAAATGAATCAGTATTAAATTTTGTTTAAAGCTCACCTTAACTATTGTCATAACATATACGATTACAACAGAATGTATTTATTCAAATATTTACATTTTTTTTTATTTTTTTTTTTTTTTTTTATTTATTTATTTTTTTTAAAGGGAGAGGCCGATCCCCTTATTTAATCCCCTTAGTTGTTAATTATACATTAAACACTAAGCTCTAAAACAGTATATTGTATTTTCAATAGTTTACACTTCTTACTGTATTTCCTTATAAGTATTCCACCATGCATGTCTGCATATCTGTTTACGCGAAATTTATAACTTTCAACTTTTTATATAAGCAGCATCGACCATCTGGATTATTTTGAATGTCACTCTGTTAACTTGAATGTTTGCAAAAGTTTTTACATTTGTCTTGGGGGAACTATAGTAGCAATTATAAAGAGTAAACCAAATTATCTACTAAATGTATTCATCATATGACAAATGATCATTTGATACAGTAACTCATAAAGCCTAATATTATGAGATTAATATTTAAAAGTTTGTATGTACCTTCAGTGAAAGTCGGTCACATGACTCGTTGAGTGGGTTTCTCTTACCTTGAATAAAGTTATAACAGCTGAATTAAAAAACGATTTCATATTTTTTTAAGTTATAATTAGTATGCTTTATTTGATTGAAAATTAATGTAATTTTTGTATCATATCAGGCATAAAACACCATGTGAAAAATCTAAATCTGTTATACACTATATTGAAAAGAAACCAGAAACGAATTGTACAGGCAAAACTTCATTGTTTCTTTTTCCTCGGTTTTCCTGAAGAGAGAAATTTCAACTATGAAATCTATATACTATATGTACAAGCAAAGTTGCATGGTGTTATGTAACTTGAAATAATCCATAGAAATGGCCTTACTACGTTATATCTTTTTAAAATTCTGAATTCGGACTGATATTAGTAAAAATTTCATATAATTAACTAAAATAAATATTTGAATTATTTTATTCTGCTAGTTATGACTATAAAAGTGTAAAATATATAATAATGACAAGGTTACCCTATACATTTTATCTAAGATTACGTGACTTCAGAATTATTAAACATCCAATACAGTAGGAAATTATTTGGTTTAAAATTAGTTTTTTTTTTTTGAATACTATCATAAAACCGTTATAAAACCGACCTTAAAAGGCAATGCTGTAATTTTTACACATAATTTATTTAAAACTAGTTGGTTTACTTAACATTGTGATATAGCAGTGACTTAAGGGAGAAAAAGATGAAAATAAACAGTAACATGCCTCAGCGAGTCATACTTTTCCTGACTATAGTCCAAAAAACAAACTTAAACATATTTGCGCAATCTAAACTTATTATAAACGACTATTTGGAAATATTGCATTGAATTAGAAAGGATTTTCCCTGGAGTAGATGTTTTGGCCGTAGTAGGCTTTCTACAAGTTTGCCTATATTTATTTAACCTACGCATCTTGGAAAAACAGCACATATGGCACTGAACATATCTTTGAACTATAGAGGTCACAAGGACTTGAAAGAAATGTTACCCTACTAAAGAGTTCCTGAGATTTACGTACATATGTATATATTTTCTTTATCGATGTAACAAGGAAAATTCATATGTGAATTTGGTAATGTATTTCGCTCGAAAACAGAAGTTCGCCTTTACGTGGAAAGCCAGATATAAGAGTTAGTCCTATGAGCTATGTTCATTTTAACCATGAAAACTGAATTGATAGTTTATGAACCTTAATAAGTCTATTTATGTTTTCAAAATATCACAGGGGACCATCATATTCGCCATAAGTGATTTAATTATGTAAACTACGGATTACGATTTCAAAAATTATTCGCGGTTTAAAAGCTGTTTTCCGCAATGTATGTGAAAATGTTTTGCCAAATTATATTCAATGTCAACTATGTATCTATAAACTTCTCCATATAGACGAGCATTTTAAGTCCATTCTCTTCGTCAGCTATATTCTGATCAACAGAAGCTGGTTCTCTTTACTTCTAATACTAAAGCGGAATTATCAGGAAATGCAGAAATACAATTTTTGTTAAAGTCCATAGGATCATCTTAAAGCGTAACTATTTCTCTATTTCACCTAATCCATTATAGTTACTTAGAATTCTCTCTCCTATCAGTTACCCTGTTTTCATTTCAATTTCGTCTTCAAGACCACGTTCAACGTCTAGTATTTACTACTTCTACTGTTTTAAGGACCCGAGAAGACCTTATTGAAATCGTTTCTTAGTATTGCCGTCCGTGCGATAATTCTCATTAGAAAGAATCCACAAAACATGCTTTTGATTTTAGGGTCAAAAGATAGTTCTTTCTTCTGGCCCGTTAAACCGATTAACCAATAACTTAGAATGCAACCGCTCTAGAGACCTAAACTTAGTATATACAAACTTTGGTCCGAAAAATAACTCTATTGATTGTAGAGTTAAAAAATTAAGAAGAGAGCCTCCCTTTTTATAATTTTGTGCTATAAACTCTAAATAGTAAATTGAGAGAATTAAAAATTTGTGTAGAGCGATCCAAAGACGTATTCTATCGGTTTTGGAAAGAAGGTCAAATGGAGTTCCGATTGACTGTCATTATTATCTTTGTTCTATTTATGAGTTAATTCATGTCCTTCTTTTGGCACTCCGTTAACATTTGTTGTTTATTACGTCAGAATCATTGACATAATCTTTACAATCATACTCTTGATTGCAGGATTTTTATAAATTTCGTGATTCAGGTTATGAAGTTTAAAAAAACCTATTTCATAAGTTTCTTTCATTCACACCTTGGTTTTATCCTTATGCTTAATATCAATCCCCTACGATAAGAAAAATTGTTTTTAAATTATTCAACAATATTTCGTTCAGTATTTATTGGTGTTGTGTAAGTAAATTACCTACTTAAATTGTGTACTTGCAATTACAGTAAAAAAAAAACGGGTAGTAATAAATATATCTTACTTGTAAGTTAAGAGACTCCATTTCGAAGAAGACACGTAAAAACATAAAATATCCCAGATAACAAAGAACTCGAGTTCTCTTGTTATTTGTTCTTAATGCCCTACAGGGCTTTCTGGGCTCTTTTTATAAGTTACACACTTACTTTTAATACGTGGTATTTTCCAAAAATTTGCTTTTGGATAATAGACAAATTATCTCCAAGATATACAATACACTTTTAAATTATAGTCATAAGATATGGAAGAACATGAAAAAGCCAACTACCGAGATATATTGTAATTATGTTTTTAATTAAAAGATTTAGTTAATTCTTACACTACTCATATATGGGAAATGTTGTGTAATATATATAAGTTAATAGCGACACGTTAAGGTGATTTGAATCATATGTTTTTTCTCTGTGTTAACATTCCTAATTTCAGTGGACGTTCATTACACATACAGAAAGAAATCAAATCAGGGTTTTTCAGAACTCTGTATCAGATATGTATATGCCATGTACCTCATAATGGAATTAGTTTTGTAATAAGGAATTTTGATGGAATAATTGACTGAGCGTTAGTCAAATCCACAAAAACCCTCGAAGGGCTATGAAACATATTCATTTTTGTTTTTATGTAAAACACATCTCAATAACGAACCTACAAACTCAATATCTTGCGTAAATCTTCAATCCAATGTACGTAACGGCGATTTCGATGACAGTGTAACGTGACAACATAGGCTTTAGCTGAGAATTAGTGAAAATATTTACCCTGATATTATGGGTACCTATGTGGTAACAGGTAGGGACTTTGAAACACATGTAACAATATGATTTTTGAAATTTTGCATGCTGCCTCAGCGAAGCCCTATTTTGCGAAAAATTATGTAGATTACTCCAAACATGTTTGTATTTAAACTTTAGAGGCTCAGCAATTCAATATTACTTCTCTGAAATACTTGGAAATAAGATAATTATCCACTTAATATAAAACTGTAGGCGTATAAGTATAGGTATTTTACATCCTCCAGGCCAATAGTGAAGATAAAAATGCGTTCTTATCATGGGTGACATATTTGTAGTATGCTATTACATTTTAAAATGCCATTAAATTTTTAATTCAAAACTTAGATGACTAGTACCGTAAAGTATGATTTAGTTGAGTAATTTTATGTATATTTGTTTAATAGGAAAATAAGATTTTTTAAATCCATGTCGTAAACATTCACATAATTAACTTTAGTCGTTTTAAGTTTTTAATTAAAAAAATAAATCAATGTAGCTTTAAAAACGCTACATTATTCTAAAAATCTCACGTGTAAAATATTTTTGATATGGTTAGTAACAATTTGGTTATTTTAGCAAATCTTTTTAACAACTCGTAAAAAACAACAAATTAATATTCCCAAATTTTCTTTAAAATAATACATTGACCAAATACGTAAAATCTGCAAGGTTTTAAATTTTCAATCTCTGTACAAGACATATTAATTCTTGAGGAACAGGATGTTTGAGAATTAACGATGAGCCTGTACCAAGGGACCTATTCTTATTATTGTGTTGTTGTAAATAAAAACCCATACCTTGGATCCCTTGTTTAAAATTGTAGTGATTAACTCAGTTTTGCTTATTTGATTTGTTTGCTCTCCTGTGGCCGGAATATGGTCCCAAGATTGTAGGTCATTGGAATGAAAATAAAGCAATAGATGGCAAACTATTCTGAAGGGAAAACAGTGTTAGACCACACTTAAACTTATACCAGTTGATTTGGATTTATTTCCCTTAACATTAGTAATGAACTTTATTATAACATACATATGTTCTGCATTTGTATCTAGAAATCTCTATTTAAGACATAATATACGTTTCTTTGGGTTTTCGCAAACTGGGTTTAAACAGATAAAAAATAGCTTAGTATTCGCATGATTAGAATGTATCAATCTCGTTAAATTCTAATGATTAATATAGGTAATTAATATCATTAGAATACTGTTACTTGTTCTTCATCAATAATTTTAGGCATGTCTTCACAGTAAATAATACTTTTTTAAAGTGTATGCAACACATTTGTAAGTTGATATTTACGTACATGTTTTTTTAAAACGCTGAATATATATTTTCCACAACTTATTTGTGACCTTACTTTTATTGATAGCTTTTTTATGTATGCATGAGCATACTTACGTGTCTCAATGGTGAATGGAACATAAGTATTATTTAAAAGCATGTGTCACTGTCATTGAAATGTTTTATATTAGGTTTCATGATATACATTCCTTGATCACTCATACAGTATGTAAACGCGCAAACACTTTCAAGATTTATTTACCTTGTGTTTTTGCGCCGACAATTTATGTATATGGTACATCTTATAACCTAAAACACGTTTGGGTGTCTGCAAAATTATATCCATCATGAACTCTTACAAATTGTTAAGGGGGGTAAAAAACTGTAACTTTTTACAGTAATTAATACTCATTTACATTCAGTCAATAGAATATCCTCGTACTTTTCTACACACTGTGTTATTGGTTTATTAAATAAATCATGAAAATGGAGAACCAGTATTTTAGAGTTGTGTCTGAACAGCATCTTGTGGTTTAAACTCTCCGTATAAGTTGAGACCTACTATGTGTACTTTCCGTGTGTTAACCTGATCTAGTAATTACAATATACGTGTTTGTAAAAGGTCTACTACAGCTGTTTTAAGTTAGATATCCAGTAAATAAATTTATACAGGATATTAAAAAATGTTAAAGCTGCGAATGGAAAAGTATAGAACAGTATTGTGCTTAAATTAGTGCATAACGAAAAACAATAAATTTGTAATAGTACATGTGTAAACATAGACATTAATTTGTCACAATACGCCACTCCACGTGTATCTTAACAGGCTTAGCTTAGGCTGCATGTTAAATTTCAACTCTAAATCACTTTTTATTCTTGAGATATCTTTTGGACAGATATACGTTATAGACTTCATACACAAAAAGTTTTACATCACCTTGGCCACAAAAAAAAGATAAATGCTCTAGCCTAACTGATTGATAGGTTTTGAATGACGCCCAGAAGAAAAATCCAAATATTGGACATACAACATTTTATAACTCATTATTGTTATATTTGGTTAAATTTACAAATGAAAAAAAATTAAATTGAATTAAAAAATGTCTTTTATTAATTTAGGACTATAAAGTCATCTCTACCACTTAACCTTACTTGCCTCTTGTTTCTGGCTGATGATGATTTCTTTATTGAGATATCTTGCTACGTGATACATTCACATGTTATTCATCCAGTCACGTTTCATAGCAGTATTTATATATATAAGTTCCCGTAAAGTAGAGAGGGTAACCGTAAAAGTGTGATGAAGTCGAATCTTTTCATTGATTTTTAACAATGAACAATCCACTTAATAAATTATCATTTTATTGTATGACTAAATTACATATTACGTTACATGTCACATGATTCTATTTAGCTTGATCGCAACTGATTTATTCTGTTATTTTATTTATTTGCCATTACGATTACCCATTAGAAAATAACTCAACCAAAGGCAATGGAGTGAGAGCCACTATCAACGAAATCGATGTTCCCCATATAAAAAATGAAATTACGTAGAAAATTTCAAAATCAATACGATGAAAATTTTTATCATGCAATTAAATTTATTAAATTAAATTTTTAGAAATTAGATGTGGACGAGACCATTTATTTATGTTTTTAAAAAGATAAATTATAAAAAAACAGTATTAAAGAACCAACAATTTACTATTTTCACATTTTTGCGTTTTAATCAAGAGAGAAATGCAGACAAAATGTTCCCCCAGCCTCGTCTATCCTTCTGCAGGACATCTTAACAATGGGTTAACAACGAGACGCCATCAACTGTGATCATCTCTAGCACCGGATTCCCCAGATTTCGTGAAATAAAAGCAAGAGGCTTTTCTGATACGACGATGTTCTCTTATTTGTTTCTCCCTTTATGTCTGAACGATATATATCCAAAAACTGGAAGAGAGATTTGTTGTTTTTGTACAGAAACAATGGGAGGCTTCCTCCGTCTAAAACAAAGACGCACACAGACAAATTTATTTCGAATGCATTTCAGTAGCATAAAATTTGTTGATATTTGATTTACTTTTTATTTTTAAACAATAAAGTAATATAATATAAAAATTTGAAGTTCCTTTTATATTTCAGAATGAACTATTCTCACCAACAACTGCTTGATCTCTCAGATTTCGGCTTTTGAAAAATATTATAATGTAAATTTTTTTCATTAGCTTTTGTAACAAAATGGCCGAGTATCTTTTATCTTACCAACAAAGTAATAAGAAAATAGTTTTGAAATACGACCCTAATATTAAACATTTTATTTCTTTTAAGACCTCCTTCTGATCAACTGTTCAATGGGTGAGTTCTACGGACGATGCACTTAAACTTAACGAAGTAGAGGAAGGAAAATCAATAAAGTGATTGCCAAACATGTTGAACGTGTACTAACTATACTTAAAGAGTTAAAAAAGAATATCTACTAAACAAATACCCATGCTTTCGTAGAATGACTGACGGTTTGTTTACCTGACACTGACTTTACTCTATTTAACTTTAAGATAAAAATGTATGTACTGTACAGATTGCAAAAACTGGATAGACTTTCCTATTACATTACGACTACTAAAACCTGTACTACGTTCAAAATATGTGATGCATTAGCTTTTTATAATCCACTTCAGTTAACGTGTTTTTTCTATGACACAGCTGATAACGGGGTTCCCAACAAGCCATTCTTCAATATAGTTTGACTAGTTGTTGTTTTGGGGCAGATTATTATGCTCATCAGAATGTTGCCACACGGAAATTTTAAAATTGTATTTCAAGGTAAATTCAATAATATTAACGTTCTGCTTTTATAATTTTAGCACTAATATTATGTGAAAGTACAATTCCTCTATTTATTTGAATAAAACGCCATATCATTTAAAGAAAAACTCACAAAGCAGTATTATGTTAGATTTTTGTAGCGTTTTTAAAGCTACATTGATATATTTTTTTATATTTAAAACTATAGAATTAAAAAAAAATTTTTGGGATCGAAATATTGGGACTTAATATTTTAGAAGATTGTGAAATTTCAGGGAAAAAATCGAACAATGTAATCCTTTATGGCCCAAGTTTAGCACTGGTAGTTTTAAAAATTGTAGGGAAAGACAGGTTGACTGCCTTAATTGATTAGAACTTGTCTTATTGTGAGTATTGTTTCTCCTGGTATGATAACAGCGGAAACCACCATGAGATAGCTCCACCGAAGTCCTGGCAAAGGTGATTTTGGAAAGGGAAGTAATTTAAAAGCTCACGCTCATAAATTTTTCGTCCCTTCGATTTTGGGTTTTTTATTTTCGTTTTTTTTTTGTGATAAAGTTAAAATTGCAGGAGCGCGCGTATTATTACTTAAATTTTTTTTCCGCGAGTGAATTTTGAGGTTTAAGCACCAATGATTTTTATTAGTACGTATTTATTGAAAAAGTCCTTCCCTTGAACTGATATTAAATTTAAATTTTTGTTTGTCTTTTTTTTATAGGAAAAATTAATGTCATAGAAAACTACAGAGGCAATCTGAATAACTGTATTCTCGGAAGAAACAATAAGAGCATAACGAGAAATCAATACAAGTTTTACATTTGGATCATGCTTGGGCCAGAGAGAAGTGAATTTAAAAATTTGAACTTTGTTAATAACTTTAAATTGAGATTTGAAAAAGGTAAATTTTATATTTAATGTTTAACTGGAACTTGTTTATTGTGAATTATTAAAATTGAAACTTTAATAATTTGGGTTAGAGAATAGACTTGTAAATCAGAATTTGCAGTGACTTGGGAAAGTTAACAGGAGTTCTAAATAGGTGTGAAAGAAAGTTGAAATTTTTAATTTTTTGAATTTTGAGTGAACTTAGAAGTTGAAAAATTTTTATTTTAAATTTATTTCCAATTGGTATTTCATTTTATTGTAAAACTTTATTATTTTTTATTATTAGAAGAGGAGCTCTGATTTTTAGTTTTGATAATATTAATAATTTTTTATTTCTTGCCAAAAGGAATTTTTAAATTTACTAAAAGGTTTGGTCAATACCTTATGTGTACAAATAGAGTTACATAAAAATTCTGGAAACGTTGAACTTATTAAATTTGGCCATTAAAAATAAATCCATTGAGTTTTCCATTTTCGAACTTGTGATTTTTATTTTAGACAAACCAGAAATATTTAAAATAGTTTTAAACCCAATTTTAGTAATACATTGATACTTAAATTTAATCACAAGGGAACTTTTAGCTAATACAAAAAATATTATTTTATATCGTCCTTTGAATGTATTTTTGATGGATTTATAAATTTATAATGTACTCTGGAATATTAAGATCAAGCAATCCAAGTCGTTATAGCTTTGTATTAAATTCTCATTTGTTTAGAATATTATAAAAAACGGTTATTCTATTTAAGTAATTTATTGTTTTTACGAAACCATCAAAGACCTTCTTTTAAAAATTTGATGTCCATCTGACCTCCAGTGTGAATTAACATCTTGATACAGAAAGGGGGCGTAGGGGGACATAAAAGAATAGTTGCACATAGAGTGATTAAATTGTCAAAAGGAAAATACACTATTTGAGGTTATTATAAACGTCATAAAACCAATTAGCAACGTGTAAAATACTCCTTAAAGAAATTTATCATAAGCTTAATATTTTTACCGACTGAAATCTATCCATTAACAAACATAATATTACACATGACCGTCCGACTATCAGATTAAAATTTATGAACCTGTTAAATCGGGCTGAGATTTAGTAAAGTACTGAGCATAATATCCCAAGAAAATACCTGAAGTAGCAGTCATATCACCTTCACGTGACAGAAAATTTTGTAGTATCACGAATCTCTATAATCGTACACCATCTTTTTTTTTAATCGAGGTATATTTATTGATCTTCCCTTAAAAGTAACATTAAAATTTTTAAAATTTAAATATTTTAGAAAAAACTTTATTGTAAGACAAGTATTTTAAAATTGTTTATAGCGATAAAATAAGTTATTATTATTACTAATGCTGATAGTCATCAGGTGACCTTTCATAAAAAAGCACACCTCCTCACGGCCCTGTACATACTTTATCTTTTAATAATTTTTTAATTTCATATAATGCAATAAAATGCCAGTAAACACCAAACTGACAAACAGAAATTTAAAAGAATAACTACCAACACATAGTAGAACCTAAGTACCAGTCCAGAGATTCAACGTAGACTGTAATACTACATATATTTGATGTTTAAATTGAAAAAAAATCTTTAGCCCTTTGTGTTTAAAACGGTTTTCAGAGTAGCCTGGAGAATTGTTCTTTTGTGGCCAGCATTGGTTCATGAAAAATGCAAATTTATTACTTCTTCATCAAAGTATTAACAATGTTTACACAAAATAAGCGAATGTATTGTTTAGGAAAATAAACGATCTGCTCATGTGAATGCCCAGTCACAATGTCCACTAAATTTAAGTTTCACTGAGAAATCCAAAAATTTTTGTAATACTAAACCATAGTCTGAAAATGAAGTTTTGATCAAACATATACATGAAACTTTTATATTCCACCTAATTTTAAAAAAAATTTTATATCATATTCCAGCATTTAAAATTATACTTTTTAAATCTTATTATCAAATATTGCGTTTGTTGCAACAAGAAGTAAATACATCAGGCAGTAGTGGTAGCTAGCAATACCCATATAATATAGTCCTTACAATTGTGTACAAAAATTTTTTGGTTTAAATCTCTTTTGGCATAATTAAAATTGATAAATAATAATAAAATATAATTTAATAATATAAAATTATACAATTATCATAATATTAATTTCATTAATAATATTTCGCCGTAGTAGGTTTCCTATTTTTTCATTGAGAAAGATATTTTTTTTTTTTGGGGGGCAACCACTCCCTTTCTAAACTGAACTCCCGGCCGACATTGTGTGGGAAAACTTTATAATTGGAGGGAAACCGTGTTCGATAAATTAAATTTAATAAAGATGAAAGGTCCGATAAATGGTCAAACAAATTTTTTTGCATTCATTTTAATAATTCTAGTTATGGTCCTGTTTACTTTCATAATATGGTATATTTCTGAGACAAAGGGATAGTAAAAAAAAAAACCTTTGATCCATCTTTTAAGATTTTCTTACTAATTTCATGCAGTCGTCGGGTCAATGTTAGTGGTATAAAAAAAGGTGACCCAATTGATAATACTATAAAATAAAACAATAGTGTCAAACGGCAGATAGAATTTATATAGAAATTAATAGCTGCAATCCTCCTAAAACGAAAATTTAAAAGCCTACAAGTTCTCAAGATGTTATTATTTCAAATTTTTTCTTTTAATAATTTATTTTAATATCTTTCTTTTTCGTTTAAAAAAATGTTTATTTCTTATTTTAAAAGTGAAAATTTTTTATGGACAAATTTAAAGTAGTACTATTGTACATTTTAATAATAATACTGGAATATTAGAATTCAAAGTAATTCAAAAAAAAATAAAGATATTCACATCAAGGTCAAAAAATTATTACTGTTAGGACTACTTAGTCCAAAGCAATTACCTAAAGAGTCTAGTAATGTTAGATTAGTTAACAGATATTTGTATTGAATAAAACCGTAGTACCCCCCCCTTTTAAAGAACCAAATATCTTATAGTATAATGCGTTTTTAAAAAAGGGAACATCATGAGTTATGTATTGTAGTAAAACTATAATATATACACGGGTTTGTTTTTTTTTAGAATCCACACAAACTTAATGTGATGGTAATAAAAATTTAAAAAATTTTTTTTTTGTGAAAATAATTTTTCTAGCAAGATCAACGTTATAATAATGATGACAGGATAATAATATCTCAAGCTATCTATCTCCTAAATTAACTTAATCTACATTGTTAAAATAACACCTTTACAATTTAGATTTAAGTGTGTTGAATCATTGTGAAGTAGGTGGGTTAGTATAAAATTTAAAAGTAACACAATAAAGTGGCTTGAGATATAGGCAAGCAACTATTAAGTCCTGTAATTACAAATACACGGTTTACTTTATAGAATGAGATTGAAGTAATAAAAAGTTCTCGACAATTTTATATATGATGTCACAGAAAAAGATTAAAGCATTTAGTGTAAAATGACATTGGTTTGTGGGTTTGTACAGCAAACTTAGTAGTTTACCAAGCACAAATTTAAAGTTAAATTTGTAACAAATTTACACTAATATATTTTAAAACTATAACGGATTATGTTTACACTGAATGTAAATAACGTGTAATTGACCCTACCAATCAACCTCAATCACGAGTGTAGTAGAACATGAGGTTATAAAATTTTAAACATATATATGAGATTATTTTCCTAAACAATTTGAAATCATAACATTGTAATCTTTAACCCCAACTAACACAATTTAATTAAGCACTGTATCTAAAGGGCAGATACTGATTATAATTTTTCACTGTCCTTTAGGAAGAAAATTGATACTTTAACTATCCCTAACTGAATTAACTATTTACAAACGGAGAGTTTTTAAAGGAAAAAAAAAAAGTTATGTAAAAATAATAATAAATTTGTGAATTTGCTAAACTAAATTGTGTTACAATATAGTTTTTTTTACAAATATTCGTAAAGAAGGTTCTGTGATTATTACAGGATCTCAAAAATTTGTCAGTACAGTTGGACTATTTTGCAGGATTTTGTTATTAAGGGTGTGCGGGAATAAAAAAAAGGGGATATATATTCTCAAGCCATTTATTATACCCTAGCAAGTAGATGCCGCTTGTTTAATGGGTTTTTACAGTGAATTGTATGCAGTAACTGTGTATATTTTTTCACATAATAATATTTTGTAGTACCCAGAAATGTCGAAGTCCACTGGTGTCCATCGGTGTAGAATTTCCGAAATAATTACACTGAACAGGTTTAGTGTTTCCCAAAACAGTTACACGTTTTTTCCCGGATTATTTTCACAATTTCCAGATTGGATTTCAACTACGCAAAATATAAGCACTTATTTTGCTATAATAAACAGAAAGATGTATTTCCAATAATTTACTGATTATAGCGATCACCAGTCATATTAAATGATTATGTGTAAATAAATGGGCAAGAGCAGGTTACTACGCCAGCCTGTCATATATACCAAGTCAAATAATGTCGTTTTTACAAGTAATTAAATTTTGGTGTTGAAAGTACTATGGCATTTCATACATTTTTACGATATCAAGGAATTAAATGAAGATAAATTTGGAATACCAATTATTTGAACAAGGAGACCCACTTACTTTCTTCAACGTCAGATATACTTTATTTGAGTCGTTTTTAGAACTTAAAGTTAGTATAAATTTAATTTATTTTACCTGTATTGTAAACAAATTTTAATAGTTATTTCGTTTAAATTTAAAGTACTCAAGAATTTTAATGAAAAGGATATCTAGATTTCAATTTTTTTTATATTCACAACTAATTGCACAGTGTTTAACTCGAGTTTAAAGTTTAACGTTTCATTTTGCAATTATCTCTTCAGCCGGGAAGCTGAATATATCGCAAGTTAGAAGTTTCTTATAATTTCCCTTGATATGTTGATGAACCAAATAGTTTTTAACAAACTAGTCAAGATGAACATAATTAAGATAAATTGTAATAACAATTTCGTGCTTGCTCCAAAGAAGAACTTAGGTAAGTATAAAGCCTACACTAAAAGTGCTAGATTATCTAATTTAAATGATTATACTTTTCAACATTACTATTGATATTGTATGGGAAATACGAAAGAAGGAAAATAATAAAGCCATCCCACAGCTTTGCGGAACACTTTAGTGAAGTAGGATTAAATAGATATGTGAAATATAGTGTTTTTCCTGTTTAAATTAATACCGGAAGATAATTTTACAACCCAGAGACATAATATGTCACCCATGCATTAAGCATGGCTAACTAAGCACGTATAACAAACTTCTTTATACTAATCAATGCATACAATGCCATCTTCCCCTTTGCACCCAGAAGGTACTGATGACTCATAACGGTCTTTGAGAGCACCGTATCATTTCAAAGTAATTATCACCCCAGTACACTAATAACTTAATTCAGGAAAATGATGCATGTATATATTCATCCCCGTTTGATAACATAGAATGTAGGAACTCCACAGAGTTCCCCTTTAAAATAAGGATCGTTGTATGAAATATAAAATAAATTCCAAATTTCAAGCCCGATTTCAAAGGGAAACTAATCCAAACTTACGCCTATGTTAGTGTTAGTTTCGGCGTTGATGTTTCAAAATTACTTTAAAATCAGTGGACGATATAAAATAGTTTGGGACATTATTGTGTGCGTTATTTAAAAGATAAACTAAAGATGTTAAAAAAATTTAATAGGCACATATAATACTGATAGTTTTTTCCATTTTTCACAGTGGACCCTTTAAATTTAAAGAAGTCGCTTTAATTTATTAGTTCTAAAGAGAAAGCTAGCAGAATTGGCGTATTGATTTCATGCGTTGACCGCTGAATTCTTTTCCTCCGACGGTATGTGAAGGCAAAGAGAGGGGTTACTGGAGTAAAATGCCCCAGGCGACCGCAATCATCTGGGGAAGCCTATATTGTATTTTTAAATTAAATCTATTTGTATACTTGGATTTTAAATTTAAATAAGACAAGAATAGTCATTGTAAAGTTTCAAGTCCCGTTTTTACCTTTAAACTTATTTTAAGTACCCATCCAGAGACATAAGCTAAGACAGAGATATATCATACAACGAATTCGAAACCATTTATTTCAACCTTCTTCGTACCACAACCTGGTGTTTAAATTTTGCAGAACATGACGACATGAACCCAAACTTTTCACGAAGCAAAAACTATCTAGATGAACACAGAAATAAATAGTGAAAATTTATTTTTATAATATTCAGAACTGTTAAGCATTTATGTCATGTTTAGACAAAGTTGAAGCGCGTTACAGCATTTTGTATTAGTGAACCACGTTGTCACCAAACAAATTACATAAGAGAAAAAATAAAACGTTCAGAAAAAGAAAACATTATTCTTAATCAATAATCAAATTTCGAGATCAAAAGAAAGGAAATTCGTCCCTCAGCATTACTTGTGTATCAATTGACGTTTTGGGTAAAAAATGCTCCATTCGACATTTGAAAAACGAGACTTAAGAATAAGTTATTGAAGTTTTTTCCTCTTACCCGCCAAGATGCACTACTTTTTAAAGTGGTATCACGAGAGCAAAATACGTAGGTTTAATATATAATATAATCTTTGTACTCATGCTTCCCTTGGCTCACTACCTCTTAACAGTACAACTAACAATTTAGTAAAATTTGGTCATATTAAAAAAAACAAAAATAAGATATACGATGAATACAATCAGTTCAAGCACATACTGATTTTTAAAAATATTAATACATTGTAAAAATGTTCGAAGACAAAGTATCAAAATTATGGCATGACGTATATACCAACATAGCAGTCGTAATTCAAGAACATATTAAAATTATAAGCTAGTCTATAAATATAATTGTGTAATGTAATTTATAACTCAATCATAGAAATTTTGAGTACACATCCAAACAACCTATTATATATAACAATTAATATCTACAGGTAGTAATTTTGTAAATATTAATAATATTTTAAAATTACACTATGAAAAATATTCTTTCTCCTATTTTCCTTCTTTCAGTTCGGTATTTTTGTTATGTTTTTAAATTTACGCTCCAACTGGACGGAGAGGATAGATTTCCCCAAAACCCTTGAAAATTTTGTGTATACATTTTATAACAGATATACGGATTGGCAAATGTCCAAAAATCCTGCTGTTTAAATTCTTATATTATTTAAATTATAAATTTTTTTATATAAATGAAAACTTACCCCCCAATTTTAAGCTAGGAAAACATCGCTAACTTCAAAACTTCCCTTTTTATAGAAAATAAGAAATAACCAAGAACAATATCGATTCAGTAGAAGAGCAATTAAAAAGGATTAGTGAGGTACACTTCAATTTTCAACTCGTACATAGAAACTGTCCTCCTCAAACCATACTAGATATGTTGAGAAAAAATGTAAACAAAACCAGCTATCTGAAGAACAGTTTTTGGCTTCAGGAAGGGGCAAGTCGACAATTAGAACGGCTAGTTGTAAATCTTGTCGACATGGTAGTAGAGGGACTATAACGTCGGGATCCCACATTGAGTTGTTCTTTGTACCTTATCGAAACGCATTCTACAGTGTTTTGACCATTTTTACCATGCTTATGTAAAAACTTGAATCTCAAAGCATCGAGTGCGTGCCTCACCAGAGGCTGCAGATCATATTATCAGCCAAATAACACAAAAAGTAAAGAAACTTCTTAAACAAATAACTGAACCAATTCACCCGACTTATTTGTGTTTCGCACAGAGCACAATTTCTCAGTTCCCAATTTCTCCCCTTTTCCCTGATTTAGGTCAGAGATTTGTCATACAATAACTGCACGGAAGACTAGTGCAAGTATCTGATGACACGACTGTCTGTATCACTTAGCAAATCAAAATAGATTCTGGAACCGCAGAGTTTTGTTTGAAATTAAACAATTGCGTTTCCAAAGATTTTTTTTAAAAAGCTCAATCTTAAAACCACAAAATTCTTACAAAATCCAATTATATAACATTTTGCTTTATCGATCAGTAGATAGACATGTATGACCCAAGGCCTGTATAAGGGTTTGGCTGAGCACCAAGCTGGAAGAAGTATACTGTTCTGAAGTTTCCTCGGAATATACCTAGAGTCGAGGGGGTCTGACTTGGAAATGATCACCTCGACCAAACGTTTAGCTCCCAAAATTTGGGCCTCAGGCATTTATGTATTTTTTTGAGGGTTACTCAGGGCCCAAATAACTACCCGAGTCAAGATTCGATGAATGCGGTATTATGGATTGATTAACACTCCCGCCCTGACTTACATGTTATATGGGAGCTATTGTGCAAACAATCAATGTCCTGAAGTGTTCTAGCTGCAAAAACATGCGAACCACAATAACGTCGCTAAGCTGAAATTTAGAGAAATCGTGCAGAGGAAGCCTTCAACCCAAATTGCAACATCTTTGGCGCTGCCTCCAGTATTCTCTACATTGTTGGGAAGACATACTCTGTTTAGGGTGTAGTCGGAATATGTGCCAAGACGTAAATGCAGAGACATACAAGATTATATGACCTAAGGCAGAGATAACTCCCGAAATGGAGTAGAAAAACAGAACGGTGGAGGGGTATATGAACTCATGCCTCACAGGCATTGTTCATTTCGTCCCAATAAGTTAGACCAGATTTCCATTAAAAAGCCCTCCAAACCTCAAAAGTTTTTTAAAAACTTGTTGAAACGCTTTTAGTTTTCACAAAACATTATTAAAAATGTTGACGAGTTTTCTTTCGCTTATGATTGGTAGACCGCACAAGTTAAAATGACAAACAAAATCGTCAGCTGGAAGAGGGGGAATAATCAATGGATGTAGGTACGATTTTTCAAAATTGTAATGTTAGAATGAGATTCTTTTGTGGTGTCTTGACAAAGCATTTTAGCAATAAAAAGCAAAACTTTAAGACATTTGCCATGCGTTGGTATAATGTTTTCCAGCAATAAAAAACAGATTTGAAATTTGAATTTTGACCATTCAAGCCAAAGGTAAACTACCTGCTGATGCGTTTTGCTGGAAGCTATGTTCATTGCTATAATAACTAATATTTGTATTTAAAACCCTCGACTAGCTTTCAAACGTAATTAATATGTTCCATTAAATGGGGAAACTAAGACCACGGTCAATACAGTTAGTAAAGGTACTGAGCGGTAACTTCCTAATTAAAAAGATGAGTGTTTGTATTTAAAAGGTGATTTCTACATATCTTTTGTTTTCTATGAAACTTAAACTTTTCTACAAAATATTGCATCTTACTCACGAAATATAAAAATTTATTATGTAATAAGTAAAAAAAAAAAATTTTAAGAGATTATTAGAAATCAGGGTTTAAGTATTAAAAATATATAAATCAAATAAATTTTACATAACTAAATGGTAAACGGATACAAATTATTTACTAGACATAACTCAAAAATAATTTTAAGTAAAGATCTTGAACTAATTATCCGTTTACGCTGATGGGTGCATCTTTTATTTTTGTTGTAGCCCTGTTGTAATGTGTATCTTAGTCAGCAACAATGAAGAAACCCTTTTCGATTATTAACTGTATCTCCCGTAAAACAATAATATTTTAATCTTAGTTTTTAATCCAATTTTTATTAACAATGAAACAATAATTTTTAAATTTTGGTTTTCCCTTGAAATAGAAATTACTAAAGAAATAAAATAAGTTAGCATATAAATAATGTACATCGTAAAGTAGGTGAGAAATGTCCATAACGAACAAAAAGGTAAAATAAATACTTTGATCTTAATTTTAACTTTTATAGTTTTTTGCTATTAGTGTTAACTTTATTTGGGAATAAGTACGTACATTGTTATTTCAACAATGTTTATCTGAATGTCACCTTTAAAATGTTCATACAAATAGTCAATCCTCCCCACACATTGAGACTACAAACTCCCCTACTTTATACATCCTATTTGGCGCGAACTCGTAATACACACATAAACCTGTAATCTTTGGCGTAACTTGTGTAAGCTACATGTTTCTATTTGTAAACAGCCTCCGGTTGAACCCGGGGGGCTCACAACCCAACTTCAGACTATGTAATACTTGGGCCCTTTTGATGTAATGTGTTTTAATGGGTTTGTTATATTCCTGTAACCAACTAGTTTTAGATTATAGTAAATATAAAAAATTTTAGCAAGCTTTATTTTATATTTCTATGTTTACAGTCTTTATCTATAGACTTTCCCTATATAAAACGAGCAAATTTCTGTTTATTCTACTCCTCAGATATGTACTCCATCAAGATATAACTGTTTTTGGTGTAAATTGCAAATCTTTTAAACATTACCTTTAAAAAATGTTGAGTGCATGTTCTTTATCATAGGATCACAAATTTAAAGCTTAACAAACCTACACAATTTCTTTCAAACCCGTGTCGTTTCCCTTAGAGTTCTTGTGCTCTTCTATGTGGTCGTTGTTTCTAGATTTCCATTTCACCCTCAAATTTTACAAAACAAACAGTAAATGTCTAGTATTGACAAATAAGCTGTTATTAAAAAGAAAGATTTTTTTAATATAAAGTTTAATTTGGGAATCGTCAGGTCGTTGTCCTGTCCGCCATTGCGATAACCTCTTAAAAAAAAAAATATAGAAAGAACCATGAAAAAAAGATTTCTCTTGGGTTTCCATGAAAAGATCGCCTTTTGATTTTGGAATCAAAAAGGTCATTCCATCTGTCCCGATTTATCTGTCTATGCCAAATAACTCTTTTAAAGAAAAGGTCCTAAAAACGATAAACTTGAGTATAACTTCCCTCTTGGTCCACATCGAAGAACACTATTGCAGGTTTCTTAAAGTCAATGGACAGTCTCTCTTTTTATCCATCCTGTGATATAAGTCGTGATTGGGAATGTCATATTAGTAATTAAAATTTTTTGTAGTATTCTTCATTTGGTCGTAGGAAGAGAGCCTCTATTTAATTTTTAACGATCAAAAAGGACGTATGGAAGTCTATCCGCGAAGTGGACAAAATTTTTTTCGTCTGTGCGGAATAACGCGGTTCGTTCTCTGTATTAGTTATTTCGGGTCCAATCCGGTACTCCCATTATTTTTATATATAACCCATCAGACACATTGATAATTCACATTAAATCTGGTACTCATTGGGTATGTTATATTTACGTTTTAAAAACTATAACCTAATTCCAATAAGAAATACCCTTTCACATTTCATTTCCGCATTTTTCAAGATCATCAATATTTCAATCTTATACGACTGTTTAAAATCAAAACAAATTTGGAATATAATTTCATTCTGTTTTTATAAGAATTTTATATAAATTACGTATTTTAAATGGGAACTTGCGATTACGGAATAAAATAGAATTTTAGTAGGTAATATGTCTTACTATGAACATTAAGGGAATACCAATATCAAAAAGAAGACAAACATAGAAAACATAAAATAAACCAGATAACAAAGAAGTCCTTACATAATTGCCTTACCAGGGGTTTCTGGATCTCTACGAGGGGTTTACAGACTACCTATTAGTATTTCTTATTTCCGCAAATTTACTTTAGATAATAAAGAGAATATCTTTTTATGTAGATAAAATACACTATTTAAAATTTTCCTTCACCCAATATAATGTGTGAAGAAGGTGAAGTAATAATTCAATTGAAGAAAGAACAAATCTAAAATTATTTGTAATTCAATAATTATTTATGATTGTATTTAGTTGTTTTAATTTAATGGGTGGCAGTGGATTACGTTATTGTAAACCGGGTTTTTAATCGGTTTTTCAAAAAATTGCAGTCAAGATGTTTTTTATCACATAAAGAAATAAAAACTTAAACAAAACGTGTCAGAACTCATTATCAATCTGTTTATCTAAATGTGTCTCTCAAAATGCAGTTTAGTATTACAATTAAGATTTTGGTTTGGTGCTGAATTTTGGATAAGCGTTGACAAAGACCTAGAACTCGGGGCCCTGGAAAAATCCTTTTAACTCTGTATGAGTCCGTACATCTTGAGAACGAACAGAATCTAATCGATTTGACATTAAGTTCAGAAGCTTAACATATGATTTACTTATTTCGCAACGATTGAGTTTTCGTGACAGCGCACTCCCATAGGACTCTGAGTTGAGGCGTTTTGTGAATTTGTATGCAGTTGATCAAATAGGTAACCCAATGGTGTGGCAACGAGTAAAGTCATATCAGTGTGAGCAAATCAATAAAACATAGTAGCACAAGTAACTATGGCTATTAAAAATACATGTATTTCAGCGTCCAGCGCAGATTAAGTGGTGAGACGTAACTCAAACTTTTGTATTTTTAAATTTTAAAGTAATGTAATCATGTTGTAATCGATTTGTATGAGTTTTATTTTCCACTTATAACTAAGAAGACAACTTGAAAATCATTTCGTTTGTACAATTATCTCTAAAATTATCTTTGACTATTTCCAAAAATGACAGGATTTCTGAAAAGTAGGGGCTTGAGGCTGTTTTTTCCTCGTGATGCCTTGACCAACATCGGCACTAACATAGTTTTTTTATCAACCCTTTTTGAAGAAGGGGAAAGTGATGAGTTCGTACTTTTCCCCCGGTGTTTCGGGCTTTAAAAAGACCTTGAGCATTTAAGGGGAAAAAACCACTCCATATACAATATTCCTCATGCAAACACATTAGACATATTCATTATCTCTTTTAAAACACCATTAATCCTAGGCGAATGATGAGGGCCGATAAATTTACATACATTGTGTTTGCCAATTGAATTGACACATTTTAGTGCTTGTTACCAATAAGATTAACAGATAAATTAACATAATCCATTTATCCCGGGAAACAGAAACCTATAAACCTGTGATTATTATTTCAATAACATTAATATTACTAAAAAGGTAATTAGCAATGGTCCTGCGCTATAGTTTCTTGAAACCGCTCGTTATTATCAATGATATAAATTTTTCACGAATATACAAATTGTACCTAATAAGCTCCAAGGGTGGAAAGTGTAGTTACAGTGCTCATGCTTGAAACTTCATTTGAATATATCAGGATACTCCAGTTTTCAATATGGCGTTGTGAGAAATGGTGGTGACTAATATTCAATGGATTATGCGTATATTTAGGTCACCGTCCGTTTTCGCCACATTTCGATTGAAATAAAAATATCCTACCATACTTACAATAATGTGAGTTTATCATACTGTAAATCATGTGGCTACAGATATTCAGATAAAAATATAGACTGTAACAGAATATTGTATAGTCTATTGTGTAGCTGAAGTGGCTTTTATTCGTATAAAGCAATCAGAGATATGGAAATATAATTAAAACACTGAGTATTATGAAACACCTTTCAATACTATAACCATGGGTTTTGCATTTTAGAGAGAAAATAGTGTGTTCAGGTCGTATTCAGAAAGTGAAAAATCAAACTAATGCTTACGGAGTCAATTCAAGGAAAATTCTAGATTAAGTCTGAATTGTATCCAATAAAATATATTTCTTCAAAGACGAACTGTTTTACCATGTTACGTAGTTTATCCGAAAATTGTGTAACATGCAATTTCGTGACAATAAACCAAGTAGCTTAGTTAAAAAAAACTGCAACAGAAAAACTTACCATCACAAACTTAAAATGTAAAACACCAAACTTGCTTGTCCTAGAGTTTACCTCAGTGTGCATTGGTGTAGCAGACAGACAAAAAAAGAGTTAGCATACCATAAGTTTTACGCACAGAATTGTTCATTCTGGTTAGTATTATGTTTTCTTACATTGAGGAAATAAAAAAAACTAAGAAATTACAAACAGCTAGGCAACTCAACGTGAAATATACAGAATCATCACTATAGCAAGCAAATAAAAACTAAATGTTTACGTTGTTGATAGTCAACATTGGTTGCATAAATGATTGTTCTTATATACGGGTCAACTTGTATATAGGATTCTTCATTTTTGCGGCCGTTCAATGTGTAAGAAGACACTGCACCTCTCTAAAGTTTAAAAAAATGCATAAACACAATTTTCTTCAAAATTACCAATAAATTTGATTTTTACCTAAATCCTTGACCGTAGATCACCATTACACCTGTGATATTTGTGTATAGCTAGGCCCATATAAATGTACGAGTACAAAAGAGTATAGTTGTTATGCATTTTTATGAAGGAAAGTACACTTTTTTATACAAGCGCTTAATTCACAATTGATCAATTCAAAGTGAAACATATTAAGGATAAATAACAACTCGAGCGATATAATGTAATAATGAAAACCAAGTTCCCTCCATTAGTACAGTGGTGGAAGATTATAACCCTTAAAACAAACTTGACATCGTGCTAAATCCATCGCCTCGTTGTCAATTTACACATCCATTTATAACAGGATATACAGTTGTTATCAGTCACAATGTATCGATCTACCTGATAATGACGTCATAGACACAGTTAACAGATGCTAGAATGTTTGACATTTTACTATGAATATAGTAAATCTCGACCTTTGTATTACGTATGGTCTTATATAATATTAATATATGAAATGTGTGAAAATATTGTATTAAAATTGTAAGATGAATAAATAATTTTTAAAAGAATTTAAACCTTTAAGTAATATATCTAATATGAAGTGGTGGTGCAGCATGCTAGAGTAGGAGCTGTTTAAAAACTTTTTCATATCCAAGGTCAACAAAAGTACAAAGGAAAAGGCCAATTAAATACTTGTACTATTGACTAAGAGACCAACGTGTAAGGAAGTGGATGGAACCCTACAAGCGAGATTGTATTGCTTTTAATTGACAGAAACCGACTCTTAATTCCAACCTATTTTGTTCACTGAGCAAAAGCTAATGATAAGACCCCTGGCATTGAACTTAACTCTGAAAGGATATTAGGGCCTTACTGTCCGGAGAAACCGAGATGTACAGGATGGATAATGTAAGGGATTACGATCTACTTCTACTGTCGAGGTCCCATGTGGGTACAGATGATCCTACCATGTCACCAACGAAGAAGCTATGTTCTAGCTTATTCCAGTATAATATTTATTTTATTTTAGAGCTGTAGTCCTTGAAAAGTGTTTTATATATATGAAAAGATAAAAATATAAATAGAACCATTTAAAACTTTTTTGTAAACTATTTAATTTTTGTTACTAGTAACAATTGGTAAACTTTATTAGAAATTTTCTATATACATTAGAGAATATATCCTGAATGATAGGCTATGGCCTGGTGTGTACTGATTAGAATAAATCCATTAAAATATCAGAATCAATTTTGATAACAAGTTAATACAAATGGAAGAACTAATGTCACCCCTCAACGCCAAACAAATAAGCAATTTTGTAATTTACAATAACGTTGTAATTAGTTATAAATTTAATATCTATAGTTAATCCAGCAGAAACGTACACTTTATACTAAATGTACTGTTTTTTTCATTTAACGATAAATTAGGTAAGTTTAAAATTATGTGTGTGTGCGTTTAAAGCACAATGTGTTTCCTGTACATTTTAATTTAACAATACCAGAACTGCGATCACCAAAGTGAATTACATTAAAGATATTATTTCTCATTATTATGTGATGTTGTGTGAAGTCGGCAGTAAGGAAACTGTAGTTACTTCAAACGCCAAGCCTCTTTCCTAGAATAAACATTTAATACCTGCCCACGTCACGCCTAGCTTTGTTTCCAGACAGTGAATTTTCTAGACAACCTCTAGACACTGTGCAAATTTCCATTTTAAAATGAATAAATAGAAACATTGTATTCAATTTTAGAACAAACCTTTAAATTACATTTTCTTTTCGGTGTTTTTAAACTACTTTATTAGTATACAGTCCCAATCATTAAGAATCGAATCCCTGCGTAATATATTCGATTATTATGTGCCGAAAACGTTAGCGAAGTTTATTTAATAGAGGGGTTTTTTAGAAAACATTAATATTTAAATTTCTGCGTGTCCTGTCCCTGTACAACAACCTAGAGAATGTATTTACACCTATTATGTACACCAAAAATTTGCATGAAGGTTAACTGTTTATGCCAAGCAACCCTTTAAAAAATTTAAGTATGCAATAAGGGAACCATGGTACAATGACAGTGAGGAGTAGGGTCCCTTATTTAATTTTTAAACAAATTGGTATCGGTTCAACAAATATTATGTAGACGGTTAACAGTTTTCTCCTTGTCGCTTAGGGTGGAGTGGTTTTTTTTCAGCCAACCCATCAGAATCATCGATAAAGACGCTCTTCTTCCGGCCGAAGAGGTCCAAGGCCTTGATGCACCTCCGGGGCTCAGGTATTATACCAGTTGGCGGCATAGGAAGTGGGTACTTGGAGTACTCCTCTAAGTACGGAAATTGAAAATCTCGTTGAATAAAAGCAAGGTTTTTCATTTAATTTATGAAGATAAATGTGGTAAAAAAAAGTTAAGTTAATTATTGATCCTGCTTATAATACTTTGATTTTCATCATTTCATATATAATTCTTAGTTATCAAACTTAAAATTTATTTTAATGTGTTTTTGACGAAAAAATGGTAGAGAGGATCTTAAAGTTTCTAACGCTGCCTGTAATCAAAACATTAATGAAATTTACAATATTATTTCTATATACAACATTTTAGTATCATATCCCACCATTTGTGTGGAATATTATACGAACAATTTACATTTGGTCTAGTCTAGATAATCATGATTCCAACGAGAAAATTTAAAATAAGTACGAATTTTATTTTATTTGAGTAAAATCGTTTTCACGTTTAACAATATGTAAGCTATTAATTTTATAACCATTACCCTATGTTTTTAATTAAGTATTTAACTATGTTGTTAATAAAAATCATAACCATTCATACAGTATTTTTATGCTAAAATAGCTCGATAGGGTCACCATTAATAATTTTTGGAAAAATTAAAAATGTCTTTCTTTTTAAAGTTAAAAATGCAATTCGGTAATCGACATTACCAACCCCCTGTGGTGAAAGGGGTAAAGATTTTATTTTTAAGGCCCGAAAGGTTAGGCTAAGAAAGCCCTCCTTTTTAAAAACCTTAATAGGGGTTAACCCACGGCCCGGTAAAGGTTTGACGATAATGTTTAAAAAACACTTACTCACTAAATTAAAAACTCCCTTCCTTAAACTTTTTTATTTCTTTTTTATGTTTTAACCATAAAAAATTCAGCCCCAACAGAATCTATACGTTTAAAACGGTGGTTAAACCATTTTCAGGTCCACCAAAAAGGTAACTTTTTCAATAAATTCTTCAATTTTTAAAATTAAAAAATTAAATTTTAATAACGGCGAAAAATTAGTCTTCAATAACTCTTTCCACGACAAGGTGGTTCACCCAATATGGAGGAATAAATATTCTTTACCTCAGCAAGAAAAATAACTTTTGGAAAGAATTCGTAAGCATTAATGGAAATACCATGAACGTTAAATTCCTCCATAAGCTATATTACAAGTCGAGTTTATCTATACGTTTTTTTGAGATAAACGAATTAGTTAAAGTACTTTACTGTAAAATATGCGAACCTATAAATAGAGTACTCACATATACACAAATAATAACTGTAACGTTTTTTTAATTCCAGTAATTTTTAAGTTTATCCACCCACGGGTAATTATAACCCCCGCCCACAAATCATTTGGAACCTCGTTGAATTGTTTTGTTAATTAGCCCTGGGCTTAGGGCGAGATGTCGATTTACATAACAACACTGCGTTTTTCAAAAGTAATCGCCCTTGACTTCCTACAAAGTATATGTTTTTATATTTAATTTAAATATAAATGAACTTATCTTTACCGTAAATGAGTAAATAACTGTTTGACTGTAAATTTTCTGCAAAAGAATAATTGAGAGAATATTTATTTGCAGTTACAAAAATTTTTAAGGGAACGTAAAAGGGTTTTTATATTCAGTTTAACAGTTTTAGTTTAACATTTATTTAGTACCTGCATTTTAATCAATGTAATAAAGCAAATAAAGATAAAATCACTCGTTCAAATCAACTGTATAAGGGATTTTATCTGTTTTTTCCAAATACGTCACAGTTTATAAATTTATGATCAAATTTTACACATTCCAAAACTACTATTTAAAGTTATTTTTTCATTTCACGTACTAAAGAACAGTGTAAACTTAGAAAATTAGACAACTTTTTGCAAGCTGAATGTGTGTGTGTGGTTAAGTTTAGTGCAGACTGCAAGAAATGTATCCATCTATCTTAATGTTTTTCCCAAAAACTGTGCTATACTTATTTTTTAAAACATTCAAATTTATCTATTTACTAAATCGTGAGGAACAAAATTTTGTTTACAAAGTTTAACCGATATAAAAAATTTGTAATCCGAACATACTTAAAATTACTAATTCCAAACTTTTAAATAAACAAATTGCAATAAAACCTAAATATTGTTTTAAAAAATGTTATACTTTTCTACCATGTATCTAGACATTTAAAAATAAACCTTTATACGAAATTTCACATTCAATTTCGTGAGTAATTTGAATTGGATATCTTCTATTTAAATTGATAAATACGCATACTCTTAAAATGTGTTTTTTTTATATATATATATCAATATTATTTTACTGCACAATAACGTTTGTGCTATAAATAAAAATTTTTAAACATACACGAAACAAATTAAGAATCTCACCCTCAGGTAATTTTAGCCATGTTCACGTACTGTAAACTTTAACTGTTTAATTTTACATAGGGTTTAAAGTAATAATCATACATGACACAGTTAAATGTCCACATTTTTAGCACAAAATGAAGTTCCTAAAAACGTCTGTAGAAACTCCAATTCGCTACTGAAAAAAAATATTACAACAACTTTATTCCAAATCAATCTTTAATTCTTTAATTTCTTGATAAAATTCAATGTACTAGGGGAGCAACTGCGGCTTGCATATAACAATTTCCAGTAATAATACCGTAAAAAATTTTTTAGAGATAAACCCACACCGCACAAGATATTTTAACTTACAATATTGTAAATGAAAAAGAATAGATTAATAAAAGTGTACGTTTCTGCTGATTTAACATAGTATTAAATTATAACTAATTACAACGTATTGTAAATTCAAAATTGTTTATTGTATGCGTTGAGGGGTGAATAGTGTAACAAATTTGTATAATTGTTATCAAAATTTATTCTGAATTTAGATTATTTAACTATCCAACCGGCATGCAATATCATACGATATAATCCTTAATATTATATAAAATTTTCAAAACATTAATAAAAACATAATTGTCCCGGACTCGAACCCTAAACTCTCACTTCTGGTGAATGTGCACCATCACAAACCCCAGAGCCGTTACTTTTTACGATGCAATTATTTTGTATTTGACCGTTTCTTTCCACATAAGCGTTTAAATAACCAAACCAGCATATATCGGAAGACCAAAATACTTGTCAAATGACTTTATTAACATAAATTATTTTGTATAAGTGCAAAAAGCCCCTTTTTTAATGTCAATAGTTTTAAGTTTCAAAAGGTTTTGTAATTCAATGTTTATTGAAATAATTAGGCTATTCAACTTACACAAATTTTATGAATTTATCACACACACACACACACACACACACACACCACACACACCACACACACACACACCCCACACACACACACACCACCACACACACATACATACACCACAAATTTAATATATAAATATATATAATATATTTAAGAAGACTAAAACAAACATGTTAACCACGAAAAAAGAGGTTAAAAAACATCAATTTTTTTTATACGCGCGCGCGCGCGCGGTGTGTGTGTGTATGTGGGGTGTGTGTGTGTGTGTGTGTGTGTGTGTGTGGTGTTTTGTTGGTGGTTTTGAGACTAAACACGAAACAAAGATATTTTAATACATATACAAGTTTTTTTAGCATTTTCGTTTTTTACGAACAAAATTCAAAAGCTATATTTCATCCTGAAAGCGATTACTTCCCTTTAAACGTATACGATCAGCAAAAACCCGATTAAAATTCAGATCACTTATCTAGACAACAGAGTAAACACTGGTAGAAAAGGGCAGAATTATAACTAGTAGTGCAGGGAATGGGTATGTAAAATGCAGTGATAAATAAAGCAGATATGCAAAATCTACTTCATGCAACAGCGCACTCTGGTAAAGATAACGATACTTACCTAAATTTTAACCAAATGTATGTATAGCTATTACTCTCAAACGTTGCGTACACTACTATTAAAATTTTAATATATTACAGTTTACAAACATGTTTTAAAAGGAGTTCTTAAATCAGAGGGTGAAGTACATGCCTTTTTAAAGGGAATTCTTGTTTATACTAAGTTTTACTTTAATAAACAATAAGGAAAATATTACGAAAAAATACGTTTTTAAATTTAAATGTTACGGGAAAAGGGAAATAAGGTTATGAAATTAGTAGCCTATCCGTAAAAAATTTACTTACTTTGTTCTACCGCACTTTTGGCGTAGTTCTGTAATCAAGGGTTTAATAAATGAGACATTTGGGAGATTAAAATAATTAGAGAATTTTTTTTGGTGTCAATTCCTTCAATGTTACCAATTAAATTTATATAATTAGCGTATCCGGATTGACCACTGGATATCAATCGGACCTTATGCAACGTAGCGTAAACATTTTACGTATATTCTTAAAATATGCAAACATATATATTATTGTAAAAATATCCTTTAATACCCCAAGAGGTTTACTTCTTGCTGGTTTACGCCTGCAGTAGAATATGTAAATGGGCACAGCAAAAAGATGATATTATGGAGTGGGCGGGGCTTCCTTAGTGTTAAAGTGTTTTGAAAAACCCAAACATGGGAAATATAAATTTCCTTGTTCCCCTTTAACTGGAAGAAGCTGAACAAGCTTCTTCCCCAGGTGACATGAAGGATGTCTGTACCCACATGGTACCTCAACAAGAAGTAGATCCTACTCCCAACATTACCCATCCTGTACACTCGTTACTCCGAACGTAGCAAAAATATACTTTCAGAATTAAGTTCAATTACAAGAGGTTCCTCATTATCTTGCGCTCAGTGAACAAAACAGTTTAATTAGGAGTCGTTTTGTCAATAAAGCAATACAAACTTACTTGTAGGTTCCATCTCCCCCTTACACGTTGGGTCTCTTATCAATAGTTCAAGTATTTAATGGCCTTTTCCTTAGTACTTTAGTTGACCTTGTATAGGAAAAAAGTTTAAACCAGCTCCCCACTCTAGCATGCTTCACACCACTCAATATAAACTTAAAAAAGATTGCATAAAAATTAATATTTTTCAAAATTTTAAACAATGTTTTCAAACATTTCATATATTAATATTATATAAAACCATTACGTG
Organism: Homalodisca vitripennis; assembly: GCF_021130785.1. Taxonomy (NCBI): domain Eukaryota; kingdom Metazoa; phylum Arthropoda; class Insecta; order Hemiptera; family Cicadellidae; genus Homalodisca; species Homalodisca vitripennis. The sequence goes on along the minus strand of NW_025777599.1, from coordinate 373 downwards.
ATACAAAGGTCGAGATTTACTATACTCATAGTAACAGGTGACTATTCTAGTATGTGGTAACTGTGTATTGACGTCATTATCAGGGAGTTTAATACATTATGACTGATAACAACAGTATATCGTGTTATAAATGGATGGGTAAATTGTTAGACAAGGAGCAATGGATTTAGAATTATGTCAAGTTTGTTAATGGTTAAACTGCCTAAACTGTACTGATGAAACTTTGGTTTCAGTATTCAAATATCGCCGAGTTTATAAATTTTTCCTTAATAATTTCACTTTTAATTCAAAAATTTAAAACTGGAAATGATAAGAACGTAAATGTTTTTTGAAAAATTATATAAGTTTTTTTTAAGTCTTGTTAAAAAAAAAG
>NW_025777598.1:0-131383 GCF_021130785.1 Homalodisca vitripennis | reverse complement strand
TTTTTAATATAAAAATTATTTAAATATAAGAAAAATACATGTCTGTGTATTGAAGGTTGTTTACATTTCACAACCAACCAAAGACAACTAAACCATTTAATGTCATCAGTATGTTTAATTTTTTTGGGCAAGTCGGAGATAAATTTAACAACAGTATTTGTGGTAGTAAATAAATCGTTCTAGCAATCTTATTAATTTAGTGTTTCTAAATATATACAGTAATTTTAATTATCTTTTTCAGAGATATTTTGTGTTTATAACACAGTATATACTATGTTTTATATTACAATACAAGCCTCTACAAAGAGTTGGGTGTGATAGAGGCCATCTTGATTTCTGCCTCATAAAAACAATGTTGACGTCAAACTTGTTTATAATATTTTTTGGTTGCAGGAATTATGGGGAGATTTCTCCCATTAAGATATGATTAGTATGCATCCACATGCTGTTCAGTTTTAAAATATTTTTATTGGTTATTCCATGGTTCCCACCGGACCATGAAAACCGTGAAAAAAAACTTGAAAATCTCTGCAACATGCGATTAAATGAAGCAACATGTGTTGTCACTGTTACTATGTTGTTAGGTCTGGTTCATACAAGAGCGAGAATTAAGCAAGTCTGATTGCGGGCGATCGGTCTTGGCGCGATTTAGTAGTGTAACAGATTAAATAGAGTGTTTTACTTTAGTGAGTGCTAGCTGACTGACCTCTGCGTGCCGGAGCGATGATCGCAAACAAATGCTACCACTACTACATCGCAGATGATAGCAGCGTTGTCACAATGTCCCGGTGACATAGTAGTGTTTGGGCGAGCATTGAACGGTTTCACACACCGGCTACCAGTTGTTGCAGTCAAATGGTAAACTTCAAGGGCATGCCAATTTTTTCTTGAAATATGGATCTCTAAAGATTCAACAAACAAGGATTCAACAAACCGCAAACAAAAAGTGTTTTTAAATGGGGAATGGTCCAATGAATTAGTGATTGAGAATGGAGTACCCCAAGGGTCAGTATTAGGTCCCCTTCTATTCTTAATTCATATAAATGACGTCCCTAGTGCTATAAAGGCAAAATCTTTATTATACGCAGATGATACAACTTTCTTAAATGTTCACACAAACTTTAACACACTACAAGACCTTGTAAATAAAACATTTACCGAAGCCTCATTGTGGTTCAGGTCAAATGGTTTTTTTATTGAATGAATCCAAAACCCAAAACATTTTATTCAGCTTAAGGCAAATCCCTCCATCCGACATAAACCAATGATTTCTTGTGTTAAATTTCTAGGACTATGTATTGACAATATCTTAACATGGACCTCTCATATTGAATATATTTTTAAAAGATTATCAAGAGTAATTTTTCTTTTTAAACGAATAATGAATTGTGTGCCTGAAAGCTATGTAAAATCTGCCTATTATGCCTTTTTCCAATCTATTATTAGATACGGTCTTGTAATATGGGGCAATAGCACTAGAATTAATGACATTCTCATCCTGCAAAAGAAGGTGATTAGAATAATGACTAAAGCAAATCCATTGGACCATTGCAAACCACTTTTTATTGAACTAGAGCTGCAAACGGTTATTAATTTGTATATTTTTGACTTCGGTTTTCATACATCCCAGAAAAATATTCCAGCTCTCACTTTTGGCAGCAACATACATAGCTACAATACCAGAAATAAAAAACAACATTGCAATAGAACACTGTAGGTTAAGCAAAACACAGCAGAGTCACATTTTAACTTCTCAAAAGATTTATAACAAATTAAGAAATGTAGTTGATAAGTATCCAACAAACATTTTCAAAGCTAAATTGTATACTTGGTTTACTGAGGAATCCTTTTTATGATCTGACTGAGTTTTTTAGTATTCATGAAGTGAATTTATAGTTTTCCATTTCTTCCTGTTTATTCTTGTTTCTTTCTTCTTATTTAATATACTTTGTTTCATGTTTCAGGGGGAAAAAAAATAGGATTGGAATATGTCTAAACATGTTAAAATTAAGGAACATATCTACATGTAATAATTTGGGTACTGGTAGGATATTGTTTTTGACTCTTGAGATGTATACACAACTTTGTCAATGACAATAAATATTAGTTATTATTTATTTATTTTGATGTTTTAATTGTATAATATTTTAATGTTTTTTATTATATAACATTGTAATATTTTTAATTGTATAATATTTTAATGTTTTAATTGTATAATATTTTAATATTTTTAACTTTCTAGATAGGTGCTAATATTATAGGTTATAGTTTTATTTACAATTTTACAGTCAATTTTAAAATAGTTTGTAATAGGGATTGATCAGGATGTTGTTTAGTACCTAAGTTTATTTCAGTTGTATCATTTATGAAATTGTATTATTTATTATGTATGAAGATAGGTGGAAGAGAGAAATTCTTGGCAACTTTTGGTAAAAATGTTTATATGTTGGATGTAGTATTGCCTCCAGACTATACCACTTAGGTGTATATTTGACTTTGCTGATGCAATTTTCTAAGATGGCAATAAACAAATATTTATTTATTTATTTATTCTATAGACACTCAATAACATATAAACATTAGCACATGTACACTATGATGTAATTATTTTCTTTTATTTTTATTTTTAATGTTTCATATAATGTCTAAGGACTAACTACAAAATCAAAACTGATTTATTTTGCTTTGTTTATTTTTGTCACTTGTAATCAGATAGGTCACTTTAGAAAAATGTTCTCAAGTCTATGAATAATTGTTTGCCTGACAATTTGTTATTCTTATTTATTGTACAATTATAGTACTTAATAAGTAGACTTTCTCACTAGTGCTAGTAGTTTTGTATGGCAAAAGAAGTGAATTTAATAATGATTTGGTTATTTTTACTAAGGGAAGCAAGTCAAAATTACACTTAAATTTTGGTATATATGACGCAATGTTATTATGTTTACTGTGAAAAAAATTATTACTGAAATATTAACTTCTTGTTTTGGTTTAACTTAAACATGTAAATAAGTAAACTAATAAAAATTCAACTGCGTTTTTTTAATTTGCTTAAAAGAGTACATCAATTTCCCCTATATTCAATTCGATTCCGATTTACTACTAAAAATTTGTAATAATAAAGTTTAATAATATTTATAATAACAATAATTTTATTTATATTAAGCAAAATACTTAATTGGGACGTAAGAAAGTATATCATTTATAGCTTACATGAATAATCAATCATCAAATAGGAGCCCCCTTTTTTGTTCTTTTTTCATAAATATTTGTTGTTTTATTTAGCATTCACCTTTATACATTTTTTAGTAAAATTTTATGGGATTACAATTCTACTTGACTGCAAGAGTAATTCATTTAAAATTTTCAGTTTTAAAATGATAGTTCTTATTTAGTAATTTTCTACATTTTAGTGTTGTGTTTTCAATTTTGATATCTAACATTTTATGCTTATATATATAACAAATACTTATTTTAACAGACAGTTAATAAATAAATGTAATAATATTTATTGCTATGAAACATTATTAATTGTGATGACCAAGATGGTTTGATTGTTCATAATTTCTTCTACAAAGAGTTCTATGTCGGACACACAGGCCTTCATATTTCAAGAAGAGTGGATCGTCCGCCACAATTGGTGATTGACTTGCAGCCTCTCTAAACCCTTCCAGTGCCCCCGCCGCTGTCGGCTGCGATCCTGTAGTAGTGGGTGGTTGGTTGTTTGTGTTCGTCGGCTGCGATCGGCCATTAAGTACTCGCTTGTGTGAACTGCTCCATAATGTGATTCAATACTTTACTTAGACCGGTTTCACACGGAATACAAAACACCGAACTCAGCTCTTCGCTTTCTATCACCGACTGCTCGCCTATTGGATTTGTGGAGTTGCAAACAAAGGGTGAGCATCGGTGCTTTTTGAATGCTGGTTTGAACGAAACACCTGAATTTAAGCTGAGTTGAGACGTGAGAACTGGCAACAGACGCTATAAGTACCGAGTGATCGACCACTGCACGTGCTCGTGGCGTGTTTTGGCACAAAACACTGAAATCAGCCACTGTGTGAGATAAACTCTATCTTTTTCTATTTTTATTCGTAATTTGTATAAAAAACTGTCAACCGTGAAAATACTATTTTTATACCGGAAAAACTAGGAAAGACCCGAGAGTTTGATGATTAAGATTGAGAGGGAATCCTGTTATTTAGAAAAAAAATCGCTAACTGTTTTATTCCTATGTCATTTAAATATTCAAATTTGAAAGAAAACCTGGAGTTTGGATCTCCTGCATCAAATTTTGTGATAAAAATAAGGTTATTATATGTGATTGAAGTTTAACTCATCATCATCATCATCGTCAGACGTTTCCGTTCTCACGGGTCGTCGTACACAGCCTCCTCCACTTTAGTCTATCGTTCCAGGGTCTCCTCTTCATCCACCTGTATTTTCTGTAGTCCCCTTCTCTCTATGTCTTTCCACACTTGGTCCTCCTTCTTCCTCTCGGTCTTCCTCTTGGTCTTCTTCCTCCTTCCTCCTTCTCCAGTGCTATTCTAGGCATTCTATTATCTCCCATCCTCTTCACATGCCCCATCCACTGTATTCTTCTTCCTTCCATTGTCTCTTGCAGTGAAACTACCTTCAATTCTTTCTCTAGTTATTTCGTTCCTTATTCTATCTCTTCTTGTAGTCTTCTCTATCCCTCTTAAAAATCTCATTTCTGCAGCTTGCAATCTGCTTAAATCATTTTTAGTCCACGTCCACGTCTCTGCTCCATATAATAAAATTGGTTGGAAATAAGATTTATACATCAATACTTTTGATTCTTTCCCAATGTTCCAACTCCACACAATCTTCTTTACCATATTGAAAAACTTTCCACTCTTCCATATTCTGTTTCCTATCTCTTCTCTTATTGTGCCCCTATCTGTTATGATACTTCCTAAATAACAGAATTCCTTCACCTTTTCAAGTCTTTTTCCTTCAACTAACACGTCTTTGTTATTTCCATCCCTTCTCTCTACTTTCATTACTTTACATTTTTGTATGTTCATCTCTAAACCATATTTCTTCGCCACTTTTGCCCATTTGTTTAACTCTCGTTTCTAACTCTTCTTCCCTATTTTCCCATATCATTATGTCATCATCCGCATATGCTATTGTCTTAAGTTCTTCTGCTCCTCTGTTTCCTTGTACTTCTAGAATAATTTCATCCATTATAATATTGAAAAGGAAAGGTGACAATATGCTTCCCTGCCTTACTCCTCTCTCTGTTTTTAAAAGTATCTGTATATTTTTTCTTCAATTCTTACCCTGTTTTACATATGCCGTACAGGTTCTTTATTCTTTCTACTATTCCCTCACGCAATCCTCTCTTTCTCATACTCTCCCATATCCTTTCTCTCAGTACCTTTATCATACGCCTTCTGTAGGTCTATAAAACGCTACCATTGTATCTTTTCCGTATTCCCACCTCTTTTCTAACACTTGTCTCATCACAAAAATAGCATCCACCGTTGACCTACCTTTCCTAAAACCACATTGTTCCTCTCTTCCTGTTTCTTCCAGTACTGGTCTAATTTTCTGCAACAGTATTTTTTTCATAAATTTTTTGTGTATGGCACAACAAAGTTATTCCCCTGTAATTCTCGCATTTTTTGCTTATTGCCTTTCTTAAAAAATCGGCACTATTATTCCCATTTTCCAGTCTTCTGGTATCTTCTTTTCCTTCCAAATCACTCTCATCACTCTGTACAACCATTGAATTCCCAATGGGTCCGCCGCCTTTATCATCTCAGCCGTCAGCTCGTCTATTTCCCGCAGATTTCCCCTCTTTCATCTCTTTAACCGCTTTTTCCCAATTCGCACATACTAAAATCTTTCATCTTCTGTCCTCCCCTGTCATATCTCTTCTTTCCTCTTCATTTTCTGTTCCTTCCAGTAGTTCCTTAAAATACTCTTTCCACGTCTTCAAAACCTCTTTCTCCTCCCATTTGATTTCCCCTGAAACATCCACCACCTTAGTCAACATTTCTTTAGGTTTCGTCTTGTTCCTTATCACCCCATAAAAAATTTTCTTATTTCCTTTGAAGTTTGATTTCAGTTTTTTTTTCAAAATCCTTCCATGTCCTCTCCTTTGCCTCCTTCATCATCTTTGCTGATGCCCTTGCAAGTCTCTTCCATTTATCCCTCTTTTCATTTGACCTATCCTTAAACCATTCTCGCCAAGCTCTATTTTTGTTTTTAACTGCTTCAGTTTAAAAACAAGCATAATCTCCAAGTTTAACTATGGGATAAAATTCAAGGTTGTTTCAGTACAGCCGGTTCCTAAAAACACACTGGCTGTAGAGGAATGTTTATTTCTTATAATCACTCTACTCTGTTACCAAGTGCTGAGCAAAAGTGTGTGTGTCAACAGGACAGGGAATATGGTTTCACCGTATGAGGACAAGATTGGAGGTAACCCAATAGGTCTCCTGCAGGAACTGTGCATGTCGCGACGATGGCCACCACCCACCTACTCGACCGAGCATGAGGAGGGGTTACCCCACGAGCGCCAGTTTACCATCGCCTGCCTTGTCTTTAAGTTCAAGGAAATAGGTAAGTTAAACTTAACATCTTAACTGAAATATTTCAAAATATATAATCTCAAGAAATTCATTTGTTTGTTCTATGGGTAATCTTAAATTACTTAATACACTGAGACAGTGAGAGTAATTTGAGGGTTGATTTTTCTGGTTGGGGAGTAATTGGAGCTAAAAATTCAGCTGGACCATACATTTATCCCATTAAAAATTATATTGTCAATGGTAAAACACATAATAATTGTGATTCATATTTATTTTGAATTGTTAACATTTTTTATGCAGATACATATTTTAATGCACTGGGCAACCAAAAAGTGTACTTTCAAGTGATGTTAGTGTTAGTTAAATTTTTTTCTTCATTATAATTAAGTTCTCTTTTTAAAACCAAAAATAATAATGTATAATAAATGTAATTTAGTTGAGAGAAATCCTCGGAAGTTAGCTTGCCTTGCCAGTATAAACAAAACACATTGGCAGTTCTAAGGTTAACAATGGCTGATGAATTTTATAACTTTTTCAATAAAATAAAGTAGCAATGGGATTCAATAAATTTTTCATTGTTTCCTTATTTGATGATAAATATTGCTATTATTATGAACTAGATTTGACTACTAAATAATGTGAAAAAAGTACGTACTAATCATTCTCTAGTAACAAAATGGAATATTTAAGTAAATTAAAAAACTTATATTGAATGGTTTGTAAGTGTATTTATTAGGTATGTATGTAGGTATACATATATCAGTCATTTACTCAAAAAATCAACATGCATTTTAACACATTCACTGCTGATTTATACTGATGATTTTGAGTAGCATTTCTACGCCTTACGCACTAACATGTTTACTGCAGTCAAATGTTTATATTGTAGGATAAGAAGTTGAGGAAATGTCTCATTGCATTGAGTTCTAAAAGTACTATTGTGTTGCTTTCAGTGACAGGATTTTCAGTTTGGTAAGGTTGAGGATGAGGACCACCTGCTGTTAAAATCCCATGTTACATCCTTTGCGAGGAGAGATAGCAGGCACTTTGCCTGTTATATAATTTTGATCGAAGGGGGAGGGGGGTACTTGTTCATTTCCAGCTTCTTCCACTCCAAGTGGTCAGGCACTTTGTCTGTTATATAATTTTTGATCAAAGGGGGGGGGGGTACTTGTTCATTTCCAGCTTCTTCCACTCCAAGTGGTCAGGTACTTTGTCTGTTATATAATTTTGATCGAAGGGGGGGGGGGGTACTTGTTCATTTCCAGCTTCTTCCACTCCAAGTGGTCAGGATAGATACTCCGACATGCTTGCAAAAATTTTTTTAATTCTAAGGGAACTCCACAGTAAACTAGATTTACTGTTCAACTATGTTACCCCAATATCTCGACATTAGCGGTTGGTGATTTGTTGTTCCTGGCTATCTATCTATGGGGTTGCCCAACTATTAGTGACATTGGTTTTTTTCTGTACCTGGTGTAGGTATAGTCAGTCTAGAAGGTATGAAAAGCTCAGGTAATAGAACCCATAAAGGCATGAACCATTCGGGGTCTTAAACTAATTATGGAGATAATTAGATGACAAATTGCTATTCGAGTTGAAATGCACAGTTTTCATTTGCCATTCTTACAATTTAAAATAAATAAGTAATCGAAAGTAAATAAATAAGTAACTTCAGCAATTGAAAAGGGTTTTTTATGAAGATAGATTACTGAACAAAGGTTTGCACACATTATGTAGTCTTTATCTCTTTTGTTCTGAATAATTTGTACAGCTTTCTGAATGTTTTAACCCTTCCCATGCTGTAGACGGATATGTTAGAATGGTAGAGTTTGACCAAAACGCCAAATACAGTTATATGCGATATTATAGATTATATCTCTTGGAGGTTTTTAGTTTACAAAAGGCCTTCAGAATGCCCACTGCACGCTCAGTGCTTGCTGTTGCAAAGGAAGTATTTATAAATGACCTTCACTCTGTGACAGGGGGAGGGGAGTGCCCTTTGTCTTACTCTGATCACCTGCTCATCAGTTCTTCATCTCCTACAGAACCATAACCAAATATACATGAAATACTTCTTTCTCGGTTGTTATGAGTGTGCATCTACTACATTATTCTTCATCGTTTGGTACTGTTAAGATTAGTTTGAAATATTTATCTTGTTTTTAGTCAAATGTAATTAAACCTTTAAGTTTAGTTAAATTTTTACAATGAAACTGAAATGTATTTGAAATAAACAGTTTTGTAAATAGATCTTTTTTATTCGTATCAATAAATTCGCTAATTTTAAGTAAAATGCCATGTTTTATACTTTTTTGCTTTTACCTATTATGATTTATTTATAGTAAACATTTGCTTTTAACTTAAAGAAACACAAATTTTTGTCTTGTCTCGATGTTATAGGAAAGTTAATGGACTTATTAGTGGCGTGTGAAGGGTTAAAATCATATATAATTATTTGAAAGCCTGAAAGCTCCATTGTCACATAATATGGTCAATTCAGTATGAGTAATTTGATTAAAGACACTGATGAAAAGCTCAGTTCTCTTAGATGTAAAAATGATGATTGCTGTTTATTCAGGTATGGGAAAGTCCAAGAAACTAGCCAAGCGACAGGCTGCCAACAAAATGTGGAACAAACTCAAGGATATTAGTGTGGAAACCAACAACATCTCATTCAATCTGGAGGACGATGATGAGGTAAGTTTGTTTTTACAGATAAGACCCTTTCCCAAGCTAGAATATGATTGTAGACAATACATAACATTACAATATGTGTATATCATTGTGATTAATGTATATTATGTAATATATACCCAAGTTTGACATTTATGATTTGTCTATAAAAATCACAAATTAAGTGTGTTTGGAGAAGCTGGTAGCAAAATAGTCAAAGGTCGAACTTTGAATCTGAGTTAGGATAACTGCAGGTTCAAGAAACTAACTTTCATCCTGTAAAACCCAGACCCTTTCCCTAGTTCTGTCTAATAAGATCTTTGTACAGGTCATTACAGAAAACGGTTGTACAGGAAGACGAACAGAACATTGCTTAAATGGAATCCTCCTTAAAATTAAAAATATTGGCAAAAAGATTATGTAGTAAAATAAGAATTGTAATTTTCCCCACATTTTCATTGGATTCTCAGGATAGTAAAATTTGACTGATTCTCAGCTAAGCTGTTGTGGGCAGTTGTGCAAAGTTTGTTGTTTTCAGTTCAATTTAAACATTTTTCACTGAGAGGAGACCATAGTAAAGTTAGACTAAATATCTGTTTAATTATAGATTGACAGTTTGAAGTCAATAATCAATAGTCAAACCACTTTATTCCATAATATGTACAAGATACATAGTGCCACTACAATAAAACTAAATACTACTATGAATTTAAAAATATAAATAAATAATGGTAACATTGGTTCATTGAAATTATAAAACTTACATCTTAACAATTTATCTTTAATTATTCTTTAAATGAATTTAATTGGTTTTTGTACTGAAATATTCCTCAAAAGAATATAGAGATAAATTAGTTAACCCTTTGGATGCCAACGTACCGTGTAATTACGGCCGTCGGCTACTCAACTGAAAATCGCCAACGGCCGTAATATAGGTACGTCACGTTTTTCACCTGTAATTTTCTTATAGTTCATCTTATTGCGCGAAATTTTGGACTAATCAATAGTCGATTAGTTGCTTTGCAACCACAAAGTAAGTTAATTCGTTTATGGACTGTTTGTTTGGGTCGTATTTGAACTTCGCAGCTGTTGAATTGTTTGGCCGAGATTGAGGTTACGTTCGTGTTGCTATGCATTGTTTACGTTTGTAATTCTCTCATTACTTTTGTTGTTAGGGCATTTTTACTATGCCCCTTTTATTAGATTCATTGGTACTTTGGGATTATACAGACCACACCCAGACATGAATCGTTATTTGACATTTAGCTTCAACTGATTAATAGATTAGCGTAGAACAATATTTCGTCGATATAAAACAGGAATTGTCTTATCGCAAACCTCTCCCCATCCTCAGACAGTTGACATTTAGCTTCTACTGATTACTAGATTAGCGTAGAACATATTTCGTCAGTAATAAAACAGGAATTGTCTTATCGCAAAACCCCTCCCCATCCTCAAACAGAGGTCAAAGTCGAGCGGTGTAGTAGATAACGTGATTGCAGAGTCTCGCCCGCCCCCGTTCGCTTTGTTGTACTTTCGTATTTTACCCCTACATTTCTTCTCCAAACACAAAAATTCAACCAAAACAAACATTACCCAAACAAAAACTAAACTCTTTATTGAAAAAAAAACACACAAAAAACTTGTCATTATTCTTGACCAAACTCCGCCACCCAAAATGCGAATGCCTCCGGCCGAAGGTGCTTCCGAAGCTCGCGCTGATGTCAACGAAAGAAAAACAATCCCTCGAGATAGTATCTATCAGTAAATATAATTCTAGAGGGGCTAATCAGAAATATAAATTGAATTGTAATGGAAAGGCAATTATGTACCCGTGCAAAAAACTTAAATAATCATGTGATGCCGCGCGCGGCCTGCCGTAATCGGGATTCTCGAGAAAGATAAGATAACAGCGACCACAATACCGATCACAATACCTGGAAATGTTTGTTGATTGATGGAATGTTAGTTCTGTTACTCAAATACAGTAGACTCCCGTAAGTTCGGCCTCGGTTAGTTCGGCCGCCGCTTTAGTCCGGCCGGTCGGCTGAGCATGAGTCACACGCACTTGGCGCCAGCCATGAAAGCGGGGCAGCACGTCTCTACTAACAGTGCCGTTGTATTCTTTGGTTAGTTTACTGCTCTGTCAAAACAGCTCATCAGTTCGTCTCGAACATTCATACTGGGTGGTGCTCGTCATTTTTACAGTAGACCTACAAAGAGTCAGTTATTTTCTTTTAGTTTGCGTTTTGTACTGTTGTTTATTTACTCGTGGGTTTCTGTGATTTCTTTTGTGTATGTACAGTACTGTTGTTTTCATAGTTTTTTTGTGTGTGTGCGTGTGTGTGTGTTTGAACAAAAACTGTTTTGCATCGTGTTTTAATCTGTTTTTAAAATGAGTGAAATGCGTAAACGTAAGTACAAGTCAATGGAACAGAGACTACAAGCTCTGGAGAGATTAGACAAAGGAGAATCCGTGCAAAAGTATTTGCAAGGATTTAAACGTGGGCAAAAGTACAGTCAACGACTGGCGACGCAACAGAAAAAGTATTGAAGGCTTTTGTACACAAATTGATACCGAAAAAGTTCTAGAAAAGCGTTGCACACTAAGGAAGGCCAAACACGAATTGGTGGAAGATGCTCTATGGTTGTGGTTCGTTCAAGAACGAAAGACGAGGAACGCCATTAAGTGGACCAATATTAAAAGAAAAGGCCATGATCTTACACTCAAAGCTTCAACCAGAAGAGGCGTTCGTGGCTAGTGATGGATGGCTCTCTCGTTGGAAAAAGAGACACGGCGTACATTTTATTGGAGTTTGTGGTGAGAAGTTATCAGCAAACCCAAACAGCGGCCACCGACTTTTCTGCAAGATTTTTAAAAATTATCGATGATGAAAACTTTTGCCCAGAGCAAATATACAACATTGACGAAACTGGGTTTAAATTTTTAAACTTCTGCCTAGAAAAAACATTTGCCACCCCGCAAGAAACGTCTGCTCCAGGGTTTAAAACCAGCAAAGACAGGATAACAGTCGCCTTGTGTTCAAATGCTTCGGGGACTCACAAGTTACCCCTATTTGTCATTGGCAAAGCAGCAAAACCGAGAGCGTTTATTAAGAACATAAACATGGACGCTCTCCCAGTGTATTATCGGTCACAGAAATCAGCGTGGATGGACACGTACTTGTTTCAGAGAATGGTTTGTATGCGAATTTGTTCCCAAAGTGAAAAAACATTTGGCAAAATCGAAACTCCCCGCCAAAGCACTTCTACTTCTTGACAACGCGCCTACTCATGATGAACATCTTCAGTGTGACGATGAAAAAAGAAATTAAACTGCTGTTCCTACCACCCAATGTAACCAGTCTTCAACAGCCGATGGACCAGGGGGTCATTGAGTGCTTCAAGAGGAAGTATCGTCGTAAGCTACTTTCGGAAGTTCTTTCCAAACTGGAGACTGATGACAGCTTAGACCTTACCCAAAGTGTTGAAGTCAGTTAACATGAAGGATGTTGTGTACATGTCGGCCAAGGCATACGACGAAATACCACCATCCACGTTTGTAAAGTCTTGGAAAAAACTTTGGCCAAATATAGAAGATAGCGTAGATCAAAACAACACAACAGCAGATGAGCCAAACAAACATTCTTGATGGCGAACCTGATGACAATGCAGCTCTATTGCACGACCTTCAGCAACTACCGAACTGTGGTCCCATTGTTGAAGAAGATGTTTTGGAGTGGATCAACATGGAAAAGGAGCTAGACAACGAGGTTCTGAATGATGACGAAATCGTCGAGTGTGTCATTCGCCAGGACAACGAGATGAATAACGACGCAGATGGTGCTGAGATTGAAGAGAAGAAGACGAAGAAAATAAAATGAGCCACGCTGAAGGAAAAGCAGCTTTGCAACTGGCAGCTACTTACATCGAACAGCAAAAAGAAGCAACTGCAGTCGATGTAATTTTTTATTAAGAAGTGGCGTGAGTTTGCACATAAAAAATCATTAGAAACAAAAATTCAGAAAAAAGTGACAGATTATTTTAAGTGTTAAGAAGCTAAACCCACCAATGTACAGTGCAGTACTGTATTATTTTATTTTATTTCATTAGGTCTGTGGTTTTGTAAATAAAGCGTTACTCTGTGTTGTATTCTATGTGCAAGTGTTTGATTCCTACACGCATTGATTCCCAACATATGCAGTATTACCGGTGTTTTATTGGTAAGTACAAATTTAAAATTAGTTTAGTAGTTAATTCTGTGTTGGTAATGTTTGGAAAGGTTAATTTTACGGTTATATTTCATAACTTTTATTGAAAAATTACCCTTGCAAACAATAAATGGGGCATTTTTTAAATAGGCATCGGTTAGTTCGGCCGCTTTTTAAGTTTCGGCCTAGGGTCCGGTCCCGAGGTGGCCCGAACTTACGGGAGTCTACTGTACATGTTTTATGTTCTAAGTTCATTGAAAAAAGTTTAAGCGAATCTGACCTCATTAACAATTGATAATCTTTGTAAGTTTGTAATTTTGTAATTAAAAAGTTGTTTTTTTTTCGTTCTACAATGTTTGTTTATAATATATCTATAAATTTATATTTTTGTGTTCTTCATAGTGGTGTGGTTGGTATAATCCCAAAGTACCGATTTGTATAGTGTCAAATATTGATTTGTGAATATAGTGTAAACATTACATACAACGTCCATGCAAATTACAAAAACTGTGCCCGTGTCACATTTAGTGAAAAAAATCATAACTGGACTTCTATATAAGGTAGGCTTTTGAAATGTTGTAATTAGGTTAAGGGTTAGATATAGTTTACTAGGATATAACAGGAAATCAGCATACATTTTCTTTTAAACCACTTATTTGTGCTAAAAAAAAAATGTTTTTTTTGGAAATTTTAATTTTTTTTTTTCTTAATTTTTAACTTTTTTATAAGTTTAAATTACATTTATGCAACTAAAATTTACCAACAGAACAAGGGCATTTCATAAGCAAAATAATGGTAAAAAAATCATCAATATATCTGTTAAAAATTAAAAAAAGTATATAATACATTTAGTGAAAGCTTGCAAAACTGCTGTAAATGCCCTTGGCGTTTCTGGGTAGTACTTTTGGAAAATGGGCTGGCATCCAAAGGGTTAAATAATCCTTTACTTCTTTTTTTAATTTTAACAAATCTGTTTCAATTGTAAATTTTGTTGGTAAATTATGTAAATATCTCACACCTCTGTAATATGTTTTCTTTTTGTAAAATTCAAGATTGTGTTGATCGATATGTCTATTAAAACGAGTATTATATGTATGTTTATTAGGTTTTAGTATATGATCAAAAAGTTGTTTTACATAAATTATTGATTTAAATATGTGTAAACCATATACTGTCAGATTTCTAAGTTGAGAAAAAATATGTTTAACAGAATCTGTATATCTTAAATGTTTCATGACCCAACAGTTTTTTTGTAGGACCAATTTTGAAGTTACATTAGACCAAGATAGTTGAAAAAATTACATAAGAATATTGTAAGTGAGTGACCTCTTAAAGAGTTAGAGAGTATGGCAGTTTTATACAGTTCCATGACAAGAAATTTTGTTGAGATTGTTCCTTGGTGAATTTTTAATCCAATAAAGAATGTCTGACTCAGGTCTACTGTTCATTAAATACGTCTTATTCACATAGCAACACAAGAATTGACAGCTTTCATTATCTGATATAGAAGTCTCCTTTGAAGCAAAAGTTACCTGGGCATCCAGAACACGTACACTGCTGGCTGGATAACATCATACTCATATGTGCTGAAACATTTTTGTATTCTTAATACTAAAACCAACCCTACTTTGAAGACATGTATTATTATTTTGTTAGATAAAAATTCCCACATGTGTTTTTAAACATGGACGCCTATGGGCAGATGCACACAACATCAGTGTTTTTGCCTATAGGCATCCTTTTTGGTTTATCAAGAGCTAGTTTCCTTTTTAAATATTGGTATGTATATAATATATCCAGAACATCATGACATGAAATACAATATATAGGCAGGGAAGTTGCATAAAACACAGTTAACAATAGTATAACTTCAACTCTTAACAAAATGAGGAACTAATATTGGTGCCAATTGATAATACATAGCAAGCTCTCCCATAGGTGCTTGCTGCTCCTAGGTTTGTTCTTATTGCTGTCAACACATTTTACTTCAATGTTGAGGCACTTTTGTGTCGACAGAAGGTGCTAATCCCTCCAATAAGTTCAAATAGCATGTAGGTGATATGTGCAGAGCTATAAGATATGTACTAGGGTATGATTGGCCTTGTTATGGATGTCATTTTGAGGACTTTATCCTGAGATGTGATCTTAAACCCTCTAAGTGGCAAGCGCCGTCTGAGACGTATGATTCACGCCGCCGCGAAGTGGCAAGCGCCGTCACAGCCATTGCTTCACATTTAAGGCTGTTGCTCCGCAACCGTCCATAATTTTTAGGCCTAGTTTGAACTATCATATTCTCCATGAAATTTCCTATACATATCATATAGTATAGTGTGTATTAATGTTACTAATGTTTGCTGGCTTAAATGAATCCAATGGTTTTCGTTTGACCTGGCGGCAGACGAGAGAACAGCTGTCTACTCGTCTCGTCACTGTTTTGTTTGGCGACTTTGCGTATTGTTATTGTCAGTATATTATTGTTTATATCGCGTTGTATGTGTTACCGGTAAATGTTTAGGTTATTCGTTCGTCATGGAAAATGTTGGGGTACTTTGGGATTATATCGACCACACCAGTATGAGGAACACAAACATATCAATTTATAGAAAAAAAAAACATTATAGAACGAAAAAGCAACTCTTCAATTACAAACTTACAATGATTATCAATTGTTAATGGGTTTCCTGTGACGCCCAGAAAGCAGCAATATCAAGGATAAGTGAGTCTAGTGGATTTTCGCCTTCAGCAGCAACTGCCGACCGCCACGCATATTTTAGATGTAGGCAATTAGTCATGATCTTGTAAAAAACGAATGGCCCCCTCTTCGCTCCTGGGTAAATCCCAAATTCTCATAGTGTCACCCATCACTAATCTATTATACACACAGTAAAACACGGAAGTACAACAAAGCGACGCACTCGACAGACACTTCGGCACGAAAGTACAAGAATGCGGCGCACCAGCTGAACGGGCGGCGATAATCTGTAGTCACGTTATCTACTAGATCGCTCGACTTTGACCTCTGTCTGAGGATGGGGAGGGGTTTGTGATAAAACAATTCCTGTTTTATATTTACGAAATATAATGTGCTATGACAAACTAAGCCACTATTATAGTCCCTACACTACTGGGAGGAAAAGACAAGCCCCTTCTAGTGACTCGGGAGTAAAAAAACCAGTTTATACATAGATTTAGTTTTTCCCATCTAACTTTTTTGTTCTTGTAAATAGAAAAAAATGTATAAGAAGTAATTTGTTTAGAATAAAATTGTGTATATTCTGTGAATTTAAAATTATTTTGTAGCTCCAGTAGTTTCAAAGTGACGGACAGTAGAACTTAAAAATAATTTTTTCTAAAAAAAATTTGTTACACATCTACAATGATATTATTCTGAAAATAATGGTAAGGCACCAAATATTATATTTATTCTTATTATGTAGTTCATAAGGAAAACAAAAATATATAATGTTGCTAGGTTATCACTTAGATAATATTTTCTAAAAATAAGTTTAACGATCACGGCAATTTACCCAAAAACGGCCTGCCACTGAGACCACAAATGACCGCCACTTAGAGGGTTAAGTAGAGCCACAAAATCAGTTCTTTTGTCAAGTTGAAGTGAAGTCTTCAAATACCTCAGAATCATTTGTGTGTTTTCAATATTTGTGTGGAATAAATGACAATATATTGCATAAATGGGATTGGAGTAAAGTATTTATACATTTTAACAATCAGTACTACAATTTAAAAATATTAATGTATTAATAGTATGAATAACTATCATTAAGATACTAAACTCTTATCAAGTACAATCCAGTTAAGGCAAGTTATCAACATATTCTGGTTAGAAATGGATAGTATTCTGGTTATAAATGGATAGAGCTTATCTTATCTCTTGTGTGTCTAATGACCTGTGAGTGAGTAGCTCAGTCAGCAGTGTTCAGACATTACACTTAGGATCATTGGCTCAAATTCCAGTCTATACATGAACTTTTTGCTTTGTCATTGCTTTAAATAATCATTCTTACCTTGGCGCTTGAATTTTTTATAGTTTTAACTTATTTTTCTGTTATTTTGGTTAGTTTTTTTATAATTAGATTTAAAGTTTTAATTTAAATGGCTAGAAGAGAAGTTTATAAAAAGAGCTCGGCAATACAAATTTGATTACAAGTTGAAAAGAACATGAAGTTCATTCTACTCCGAAAAATTGCCTTAAAAAAAGTAAAATGTTAATAAAGAACCTTACTAAAGAGAACGAGAAGTGAATAAAAAATAATATTGACATGAGTTGTATCAATTGATAGCTTGATTTGAAAGTTTTTTTATCACTCCTGGTTATCTGCACATATTTATGGCCAGTAACTCAAAAAGGCTTTATATATATATATATATATATATATATATATATATATATATATATATATATATATATATATACACATACAAAATCTTGTTTAAAAGTTTTAGTGCAATCATTAAATCGTTATATAATCCCAAACATTATAACATGAAAATTCATGTTAACTTTCCTTAAATGTTCTTACAAAATTTCGCTAAACATTTAACTGAATGTGGGTATCGGTTATTCTAACTGATAACTTTTCAGTATATCCAAGTGGGCTGAAGATTTTAAAGACTACGAAAACAAAACTATTTAGTGAAAAAAAGTAAATAATTATTCTTGTAACTTTAAAATTAAGTCACTTGAGTTAATTTCAAATCCTCACATTTAATTAGTGGACTAGGGTATTGGATATTTGCTATAGTTTATATGTTATAAAAAATATATGTTTATTGTAGTATGTAATGGAAAGAAATGTCTGAAATCCTATTATTCTTTCAAATTATCCATCGTTAATAACAAATTTTAAACAAAGAGCGGGGTTTACTTACTGATCTAGATACTTTTTAGTAGATCTTATAAAATTAATTTTAATTAAGGAGGATTTACTATATAGAATCTTGGAAAATGTTCAGTGTTAAATTGTGATTAAAATAATATTAGCAGTTATCAGTTTTAAGTACTAACCCTGGTTTAACATGAAAAACAGACTTATAAAGTGTGTGGTTTTCTATTGTAAGTATGTACTTTTAATAAACAGATAACCGTTGTATTCAAAGTTGGAAATACTTTTAATTTTGTTATTTTTATAGCTTTTTCCTGTAGTAAATCTAAATTATATTTTATTCTAAACACATATCTGTTGAGAGTGTAAAAAAATTGAACAAGGTAATTTCCTAAGAATATATTAAGCGGACAGGTCGATTCCCAAAAACAAGACGTACCATAACCTTTATCATAATTAAATTTGTAATTCCTTTATTTCATGAATTATAAGTATTTTGCAGCTGTGAGGTCAAGTTTTTATTGAGTGAACTGAATGAAAGATGTTAAATTACATTTTAATTGTAAAGTTAACCTTGGTGTTGGGTTTTCTATAGTTGTAATAAATTTTAAAATATTTGTTGTCAGATAACTCAGCGCGTTTCCCAGATCAATCACGAATTTGGTGAACTGAAAGAGGCAAAAATTCCGACCTTGACGACCCCACATAGTCACAAGGTGTCTCAGTTTCACAAGAACCTCAAATCTTCTTTTGGTGAAAAGCTTAATGAGTTACAGGTTCGTATAGGACTTTTTCTTCTAATTCCAAAATCAATTTGCAATTATTAATTAATTATTGTAACATTTTTGATTATGTGTTTTTTATTATACATCAATAATGTATAATAATTAAAATTAACGTGTTTAGATTTTTATAAAGCTATCTCAAGTAAGTTTTACTCAGTTATTACTTATTTTGTTATTCTGTAAAGGAATAAAAAGAATAGAAATTCTGGGTAGTGCAAGGGTAAATTTTACATTGAGAACAAATTTACTTTTTCCTGTAGAAAAGGACTTGTAAGTTTTGTTTTTGGGAATCAAAAATTAAATAACACTGACTCTTTACTGAAAAGATCACATTTGAAGAAGTATTTGTGATAGTTAATAAACAAAGTAATGTAATACTAGTTTTATAAATATATACGCTAAGTTATAAATTTGCTTTATACAACACATGTTTTTAACAATATTGACATTCTTTTGCAATTTTTAAGTGGCGATCTTAAGATTTTTTTACTTTTACAAATTCTATGTACTTCTGCAGTCATGGCGAATGTTTGCATTATTTTTTCAGGAAGGATGGAAAGTATTTTGTTTGTATTAAATAAATATTTATTTTGCATGTAACAAATGCCTTGACATTTTTCCTAATGTTTTTACGCAGTCAGTTGAACCATGGTTTGGAAATGTCCTTCATGGAATTAAAAAAATTCAAGATGTATGAAAGAAGTTAGCATAATTACTTTGTTCTAATTAAATAATTTGTTCTAGTTTTTAATAATTACTAATAAGACCTCCTTGTGTCAGCTTAGTTTTCAATGTTATCAGTTTAGTATCATCTTAATTAAGTTGAATGCAAGTAACATGAAAAATTACATGTAAAACTCAAATGATAAGCCTGGAGCATTACATTGTCACACTACTGAAATGTTTACTGTTGAACTTTATTTAGTCAAAATATTATTAAGACCTTTGTAAATGGATGTCACATTTATACATTATACCTAAGCAACATCTATATATAAAAATTCAGTGATGATGTTTATTTCATCATGAGGTGATTTGTTTGCAGACGGTTGTGCTGAAGAATCAGGGCTTCAACTTTGTACAGTTCTTACAAGAAATAGCTTCTGAGCAGCAGTTTGAGGTCACTTATGTAGATATTGAAGAAAAGTCCATGACAGGTTAGTATGTAAACTATAGGGTAGATTGTAAGTGTATTTTATTAAAAATTAATTGTATTTGTAAATTTCTAATAAAAATCTGTTGAGTAGTCCTTACTTTTTTAAACCTTGATAGATTCCAATGTCTCTAAAATTAGAATACATGAAAGCATATTTATAAGTTAAATTACATCAGTAGAATAATCTAATTATTTTGCTTCATTCATTGTTTGGTGTAAAATAAAGGCATGCCCTTGTGAAACCTTGTCTCTCCAGTATGATGTTTGGAAAGCGGCTAGGCCCATCGAAAGAGGTTTCCAGTTTAAAAATTTCCAGCAAGGTAAGGTGTAGAATGAAAAACACATTTCTATGCAATGTAAGAAGCAATGCAAAATATACTCTGCAATATTTAATTATAGTAGTATATTTTTATTATTACTTCAAACAGTTAACACAGTGTTATTATATCTTTACGTCAGAGAAATAAAGAGATAATACTTGGCTATCTATTAACAGTGTCACTCTGAATTCGATGCTAGGCATGAAGAAATTGTGGAAAATGAGGCAGTGGACAGGTTGGTGAGAGCTGAAACTGTGTCACAACATAAAGGTCCAGAACCTTTAATGGCTTCACCAATTTAAAATAAAAAATTCTGTTACAAAATGGGTGGCTGGAGAAGCTTTCCACTACAGGAAAAGTCACCCAGGTCTGAGACAATCAAAAGTTGTATATGTTATTTATATCCTAGGACTATTGTTGATCGAAGACCAGACATCAGATTATTGTTCAATCTATTAATTGGGCGTTACCCACTTAACTGTTTAAGATGGGTATCTCTTGAGCTGGACATACGTTGGTTCTGCACGGTCTCCAAGGAAACTGCTATACACATACGAGGGGGTACCAAAAAAAAAAACCGGAATTATTTTATAAAAATGATATATTATCAAATTTTTTTACAATACGACCTTATCTCCTTCAAAATAGTCTCCATTACAACTAATACACTTGTCCCAACGGTATTTCCATTGAGCAAAAACATTTTTTGTAGTCATCTTTAGAAATGGCTGCAAGCTCGAGCTTAGTTTTTTTCTTAACCTCTTCAACGCTGTCAAATCGTTGACCTTTCAAGCCTCTTTTCATGTGTGGAAATAAAAAAAAGTCGCATGGAGCGAGGTCAGGCGAGTAAGGTGCGTGGGGCAGCGGAACCATGCCGTTTTTGGCTAAAAACTGCCTAACTGAGATGGCTGTGTGTGCCGTTTCGTTGTCATGGTGGAAGAACCAGTCTTCAGTCTGCCACAAATCGGGTTTTTTCTGGCGAACACTGTTGCGCAATCTTCTTAAAATCTCCAAATAAAATGTTTGGTTGACAGTCTGACCTGGAGGAACAAACTCTGAATGAACAATGCCTTTAGCATCAAAGAAGCAAATCAACATGGTTTTGATGTTTGATTTGACTTGCCGACATTTTTTTGGACGAGGTGAAGATGGCGACTTCCATTGGCTTGACTGTTGCTTCGTTTTCTGGGTCATAACCATAGCACCATGACTCATCACCAGTAATTACCTTTTCCAGAAAATCGGGATCATTTTCGAGATGTTCTTTCAGAAGGCGGCAAGTTTCAACTCGATGTGCCTTTTGATGGTCAGTCAGAAGTCCAGGAACAAATTTGGCAGCAACCCTTTTCAGTCCTAAATCTCCTGTTAAAATTCGCTGAACCGAGCTCCAAGTTAACCCACTACTCTCTGATAGTTCCTCAATTGTCTGTCGACGGTCGGTGAGTACAAGTTCATCACGAATTTTCTCAATATTTTCGTCCGTTCGAGAGGTTGATGGACGTCCAGAACGAGGTTTGTCTTCAATCGACATGTCACCATTTTTAAATCGAGCGAACCACTCGTAGACCTGAGTTTTCCCCATAGCATCATCTTTGTAAGCTGTATTCAACATTAAAATAGTTTCTGCAGCATTTTTACCAAGTAAAAAACAAAATTTCACAGCTGCACGTTGTTCACTTAAACTTGCCATGACAAAAAAACGAAACAAGAACAAAACAGGGTTAGCGAAAACAGTCACTACGAACGAACAGAAAGCACTAGGACAACGGAACTGGGGTCATTGAGCTCGCAATGGGTTTGTGCGACACACGCGTAGCGGCAGGAATGTGTATTACACGCTGCCGGCTGCCAGCAATACAATTCCGGTTACTTTTGGGTACCCCCTCATACATTCTATGATAGGAAGCAGTTGTCCTGACTATGTGGAGACTGTAACAGGTCAAATTACGACATTTGAATATTCACGGGGAATTGGCAGACTGTGACGTCAGTGAAATTGGCAGACTGTGACGTCAGTGAATCACATGTTGTTGTCGGAATTGAGATTTATTTAATTAATAACGAAGAAATTTATTGAACTTTATACAGGAAAAGATTTGATTAATTAAAATGAAGTAAACATAACCAAAATTCGTGTTTTACAAAAGCACTAAATAGAATTACGCAGAAAAGCCAATTGTGGGATAAATGACTTGTATATTGATGACGTCATAAAGCACATGTTGCTAAAAATTTAAATAAAAAGCTTTGAAAAAATAATAAAAAGAAAATAGAAAGACTTAAATTGATTAATTATAGTAAACGTGATAAATTTCGACAATTATAAGAAAAGAATCAAATTATATTTTATCGTAAAGACGCTGATTTGAACGGGAGAGGGGATGAGTATTGTTTTGAGTCTGTATGTGTAGTTTTATACGGAGATTCCTTCTTCTCTTTCCAGACTTGAAGCAAGGAGGTTGTGTGCATTCTCCTGGGATAGTAGTGATGAAATTAATAGGAAACTGTATTATGGTGTATTGAAATTTTAATGAAGGATGGGATATTATTTTAGACTCTTAAATTATCAAAGCAAGGTGAGTGGAATTTTATGTGTATGGACAGTGTGACATGGAATAAATTAACGTCAAGGTCACTTGGTTTGACTTTTCTTTGAATATCCCATTTATAAAAAAGTGTGATAGGAACTTTAATGGAGTGATATTAAATTTTTTAAACACTACTCAACCTATTTAAAAACCTGAGATAGACATAGACTTGTTGTTGGTGACAACACCACAGACATTCAAATTTAATAGTAATTTGGTATTAAGTTGGAATAGTGTCACTTAGCTAACATGAAGTAATTTACATCACAAAGGAGAGGGAGCACATTTTAAATAGTGATTGGCAGAGAATTGGGACAGCAAATTGTTTATCTGGAAGGTGGTAGAGTTTTAAGCAGTACCAAGGGGACGCAGCTAGTTTGGGGCAGATTTTTGAACAAGATGGCGACCAACACCATCCGGAGAAAAATGGTATAGCAACGTGGGACTGGTAACAAAAAGGCGCACAATTACATGGGGCGTCAACAACACTAAAAACCGACACATAGCAAATTGACACAACTACGAGGGGCAGATTTCTCTACAAATTGACGCAGTCAACGTAGGGTGATCCACATCAAATTGGAGCTGCAACAAGGGACTTGCAACAAAATACCGCAGCCAACGTGGGGGTGACTTGCAGCAAGACATCTTCACAGGCATTTCTAAAACCCACTATAGTGGGATTTTTAGTTCCTTCTGACGTCTGTTCATCAAGAGCCTTAAGATGATTTGGTTGTCTAGATTTTAGTGTTATGCCACAAAAGATCCCCAGAACCTCATTGATTACCCTCTTGCACAGTCAACCCTTAGTATCGAATTGTAAAATAAAGAGCAGAACATATACCTAACAGGTGAAATAGTGATGAAATAGACACCAGCACTGCGTAAATCAGGTGATCGACAATAATGGGCAGAGAGGCAGCACACCTAAGGTTATAAATATAAATATGATATAAATATAATTTATATGATAGTCAATACAATACTTGATTTTATAATGTGTTCATAAAGTACTGCACCGGTTCAATATTTTCTGAACTATTAAAGATAAAGTGATAACACTCATTATACAATTATTGCACCTAAAAATCTACTCTTTGAAGTAACTAACACTTTTCTGTCATATCAGGAGTACGGCCTACAAGGGGTCAGATGAGAATCTTAAATGAGATCATAGTTTGAATAGTACATCAAGTTAAATGTATCTATTAGAAGAACACTAAGCCGGGAATCTGACCTCAAAAGGTTCACACTCTAAAAATGGTGCTGGTTTACAGTTTCAGAAAGTTATAATGTAGGTTCTATTGTAGACGGGTTAATATTCTTTACTTGGCTGAATTTGGGAAAGTTAAACTTTGTAAATGAATACTGGACATAGTTATGCTGTGATGTCAGTAGCTGGTGCAAACCGTCTTTCTGAAGCCTCTGTTTGTGAAGCTTGTTACTTATTTAGTTATGAAAATTGTAATAACTGTTGTTTTACAGTTAATTATGTTTAAAAACCTCATTAGAAAAAACCCATTTCATGTACTGATACTTTTGAGATAACAACATTCAGTGAAATTGCCAGTAATTTTGTGTCATTTGATTAATTCTCATTTAATTAAGTTAGTAATATAAAAGAACAGTTCAGAAACAAGACAACCATCAATACTGCAGAAGATAAATTCAGTACAATTGTTTAAATAATTTGTCAAAACTTAAAACTGACATACACATTGTCATTAATCTGGCACTGTGTATGACATGCAGGTGAAGAGGTAAGGTTGTAGTGTCAGGGTGTCATATCATCATAAGTGAACAAACTGTTACCTCTCATATGGTCTGTCCACAGGAAAGTATCAGTGTCTGGTACAACTGTCCACCTTGCCTGTAGCGGTGTGTCACGGCTCTGGGAATAGCTCTAAGGAAGCTCAGACGGCTGCAGCACACAACGCTCTTGAGTACTTGAAGATAATGACGAAGAAATGAACATCTCCCGGACCCGAACTGGAAGGAGACTGTTGGTAGCTGCCTCTTCTACAACCGTATGGAGTCCGACATATGACTTATCCCCTAGGCTCCATACGGTTGCAGCGAGCGCAAAGAATCCACAAGTCTCCTCTTCATTCGGCTGGTACCAAACACTTTGACGACGTCCACTCGATGGGCGTGTACAATTATTTTCCCTGAGAATAGATTTTCCTTTCTTGTTTGTGCTACCTCATTAAGTGTTGCACTGAGCTTTTGCTTTTAGATGTTTATCGTGTCTGTTGTCGAGATGACAAAAAAAAATGTTCATGTCTGTTTTCTAGACAACAACAAAATTTGAAATTGTCTAAAGGGAAATGTAATATCGGGGTGGGACCATCTTGGACAGTTATTTCAACCTCTTTACTCGCAGATTTTTAATTTTATTAATTTTGCTGACGATTTAATCTTAAATGTTATTGTTTATTGTTACCTGTCAAACGAAAATTAATTATAAAGTTCTATCTTTACATTAAACAAGATGTTATTCAAGGTGTTTTTTTTTATCTTGAAATATTTAAATTAGAAATTCAAATTGTTTCTTCCAAATTTATGACAGTATTTTTATACTTACATTCAATTGTACTTTTAGAATAAAATGTCTTATTTTTAACACTTGTTAATGAGTTCATAATTGGCTTGTCATTTTATTTTAGAACACATATCATTATGTTTCAGAAAATCGTGTTGGGAACGAACATTGTGATTTTTATGTCAGGCTGTAGTAATTTGTAATGTTTCCATAACATTTTTGTTATATTTCTGCATGATAATTACAACCTAACTCAATTCTGCAGCTAATTATTCAGTTGTTAATTGTGTTAAGACATTTGTGGAAATTAACGATGAATTGACACTTTTGAATGCTGCACCTGTAATCCATGGCTCTTTTTAGAATAATGATTGTTTTTAATAATTTCAAACAAATAATTGCTTGCATTCAGTATATGGTATAAATGTTTTAATGAAATGACTCGATTCTTCTTACTTTGTTCTTTCTTGGAAAACAATTTTTTTGAACAATTAAGTTTAAAATTTATAAATATTGGGAACATGTAAATAAAACACATTTAAAAATGTTTCTTGTGTTCAGAATAATTGTCAATACTTTTTAGCAAACATTGAATTAGATTTTGTATTGTTTTATGTGTAATATAATTTGAAACATAAGTTTTTACACAATGTAACTTACAATATTAGCATTTGCTGCTTTCTCTCATTGAATCATTTTAGTAACATGGTTAGTTAAATCTTAAACAACTGATTCTGTCAAATTACGTAATCTGCATTTAACACATCTTCATCAACACTTGTCTTTTTCCTCCTTGCCAAGATTTTTAATTTGGTCAAACTATTTGTAGATTTTCATCCAGTAAGTACATGGAAGATTTGTTGTGGTATGTATGTAAGAAAAACAATATTTTAGTTCAGTTTTAAATCACAAGTTTTATAAAATCTAAAATTGAGGTGATGGAAAATAAATTTTAGGTTTTAATCGATTTAGATTTGTACTCATCATCAAACTTTTTTAAAATAAGTATTATTTAAACATTAAAAATATAAATAAGTCTTGTTGGAAAATCGCAGCACTGTGAGTTAAAAAAGGTTGAATTTTCTTTCCAAGGTGGTCCAAATTTCCAGAGCAAGGCTGTTTATCTACAAGCTATACTTTGCATAGAACTAGTGGGATTTTCCCCTTCTCACATTTGGAGGGACACTACCAGAAAATTGCAAAAAAGGAGAGAAGTTCTGTTTTTTGTTCACTGTGTCATCTTTTTTTGTGTTTTGTATTTTTTGTAGTTTTCCTCTGGTGAGTGCTGGTTTTATGGACCGACTACTTTTGGAAAATGGGCATTATTTTAATGCAAAGTATAGAGGTTGTAATATTTGATCTAGTTGTAGTTATAAGTTTAGTTCCTTAGCTATAGATGTATGTACTTTATCTTTGACGTATTTTAAAGATTCAATAGTATAAAGAAAGCATAATCACAACTGATATTGTTAAATATGTTCTCATTTCTTAAAAGTTGATTTAAAATTGTGATGCCTGTATGAACTTTGTTAATTTTGTTGCTGAAGAGTTGAGCTATTTAATTTTCAAGTGTTTAAATTTGTGTTGTTAGAACGAAAGAGTTAATTATTTTCTTTTCATGTAGATATGGTTTAAAATAGAATAAGTATAATTTGTCAATCAATTTAATCTGTAACCACCTCATTGTCAAATTAATTCAGAATTCCATCTGTATCAACTTTTGAGAAGTTATGTGCTAGTAAAAACATAGAACAGATGATGTGTTAGAATTGATACTTTTTACTCATACATACCCAAGGTTTAACCAAGTTTTTAGATTATTCTGTAGGAAGAAGTGTTATACTTGTTTCTTCTGCTTATAATCTATCTAATGGTTATGCTTACCAACCTAATACTCAGTTTATTGACACCGTATGTTGAACTTGCCAATTAAAAGAGTAATAAATCAAAACTTAAATAGTAATAATTTCGTTTGTTTAATTATCCCACATAGTCTCTGTAAGGTTTGTAATGAAACTTAGGTTAAGTTTGATATGAAATATAGTGCAAAAAGAAAAAGAAATATTCGGTGGAGAAAAATCTGAAAATTACCAAGTTGTATAATTTGTATAAATTAAATTATAGTGCCTGAATTAATAATAGTAGTGAATATTGAATCTACTAATTTAGACATGTTGAGGTAAAACTTGTGCTTCTGCTATGATTAAAATTAATGTTTGTGCAGCAGTGTAAAATTCATAATTTTAGGAAATACAAGTTGTTATGCAGCAGTTGTAACACAAGATATTAAACTGTAAAACGTAACACATCTCAGCATTATTAGCATCTTACTTTTATAGCATGCTGAAACTACAACCATAATGTTTCACTTATTAAACAACTGATGACCACCAGCTGCTGGAAATAGATTATTATAACTGGTGCAAGTACAATACTATGGAGGTCTTCTAATGGTTGATGCATAGAAATTATTCTTTTAGTAGATTTTTATAAACTTTTTTAAGAGAAGATACTTAGCGATATCACTGCTGCAGGAACAAACTATTGGTGTGATCTTTCCATTATAAGTTCGGACACGCCAACCGCTGAACGATACCAGTGAGCAAATTATGTAACTGAAGCCTAAACATAGATTTTTTATTAAAAAAAATCTTTTATCCTTCTGAAAAATTAGTTTATAGACATACCTAAAGTGTCCACGTTGACGTGGTTAGATCAACAAAAGTGAAAATTATGCACAGTAATGAAATTGTAGACCTTACTCATAAATTTATGAACAATTGAAGTATATTAAAAATCTACCTAAAATTCAATAAACGTACTTTGCACTGCAAAATTTGACACATTAACACTAATTATTTTATTTGAAAATATAACATGACTTTCAATTTGCAATATATAAAAAAGTAAACTTCAATATGTTAACTTTTTTAAAACAACCAGTTTAAAATTATTGGTTGTGAATTTTAAACTGATGAAAGACTACATAAAATTTGTGTAATATCTGCATGTATGAATTTTCAGTCTTCTGCACAATTAAAATTGTCCAGCGCACAGCTCCTTGCATATTAAAGTTTACAGTTTATCCTTTGCCTTAAGATATTGTGACAAATATTTAATCATACAATAAACCATGGGTTTTCAGTAAACTTATGCATACTTTTGTAAGCCTTATCTGAAAATGTCACGTAAATAGTTGAAACTAATAACTCTAAAAAAATTCATGCACAAAGTCTATGTCTAAAAACTGCATTTTGTTAAACGGTTTTAAGTCAATTTAAAATATCAAGAGGATAAAATGGAGATACTTTGAATAAAGTGACCAGAAACCCAATGGTATCAGGAGGGATACAGTACAAGTCCTAATGTTGTTTTAAAATAACAAATAGAACTGACAGTTAAGTTATCAAGAGGATGGTCAACAAACAAATATTATTGTTTTCAATACAAAAGTCATCCAAATTATGAACTAGGCAGTTGCACAAGTATAAAAGTATCTAGTTTCTGATCATAAACTTTAACCCTGGAAGTGTCTATCGGAAATTCTAAAGTGTACCCTGATTTTGTAGGTCTTTCAGAGTCTCTTTATAAATTTCATATAAAATCTTATAAGTAGTGTTATATACATTACTCAATAAAGTTAGTGATGTCAGATTCTACAGAATGTAACAAATATTACTTGATCTACATGAGTCACCCATTCTGGTGTTATAATAAACAGTTTTTGATATAACTTTGCTCATTTCAAATAAAAAAAAAACTTCCCAACAAAAATAAATTATATGTTTACAAACATCAATATCCGCTGCACAGAGCTTAACAACAAAATCACATCTGAGAAAATCACCAGATTGGTAACTAGTAATGGGTTAAAAGAAAATCAAAGACTACAAAACATTAAAAACAACAAGTTGTAGGCTTTAGATTAATGTACAATCTAAAGGTCTTTGACCAGTAATTATGCTTTTATCAGTAAAGTGCAATCGACACTTTCGGTTGCAATTTGGAAGTTACGCGATCGACAACAAATGGGTTTGATCAACGCTTCCAGGGTTACCACCAACAAAGTCATATAACATACAGCTGAATTTAATTTTGTTTATTATCTGTTCTTTCTTTTTATGTTATTTACTAAATAATTTGTAACAATAATTAAAGTTCTAACTATGAGTTTACATAATAATTTATCTTAAAAAACATAATTTAATGCAATCGATTAAAATCTTTAGTTTTCAGTTAATTTCAAGATTGTTAAAAGATTATTTACTAGGGGATGATACTGTAAAGTGTATATCATGAGTTGTAATATACTTCGTGATTGCAATATGTTAACAGAGCTTTTATTTTGTATGGAAAACAAATTAAGACATTAGACTCAAATGAATCTTATCTTCGTACTAATTAAAAAGATAACCCTACATGCGGAATTAATATAACATGGCTTTTTTTTGGAAACGGAGTAAATTTGATTGAGGCTAAGTTACGTACACGATTATTAATTTCTTATTGGATGTTCATATAAATCAATTTTATTGTGGTTATCATTAGGTCTAGAGGAAAGAGGGTTAGAAGAGTGCATTAGAAAGACTATTGATTCAAAATTTTAAAAATTGGTTCAAAAATTTATTTTTGGGACACGTCTGTGTTAACATGTGCCAAACCGCTCCTTCACATCAACAATGCCCGGCAGCTGTAAGATGGTACACATTGACTTCTAGTAGTGTTTATTTGAACTACTATAAGTCCACAGTAGTGCTGTTTAATTGCTACTACACTCTGACAGTCAACTAAAGAACTGTTGCGAAAGCACATGGTGTAGTTTTACCTAGGCGTTAGAAACAGAAAGAACATAACTATTAGTTTTCAGTTGTGGTTTTGAAGTTGCTACTGTAATTTCATCTCTTTTGATTATGGTTAAGTTGATATAGCGGGATATGTTTGTCATAATATTCAGAAATTTTTTATCAATTTTAGATTTGAGTTGAGAGTTCAGATGTGTTGTGAGTTGGTCATTCATCAGATTGTAACTTATCTGAGAATAACGATGGCGATTGGGATGTAAACTCAATATATTAACGATCTGACGTGATGAAACATGAAACAGGGGATTCTGGTAGCAGTTTGGTAAATAAATGTGTTATGTGCTACCAGCTGAGCAGCTCTGTGCGTGGCACATAAACCAGGCAATAACGAGTGACAGCATTACCAGTCTTTTTCTGGTTGTGTATGGATATATTTTCTTTATCGGGAATATATATCTACATATGTTTAAAAAATATACGACTCCATCATATTACACGTAATTGTTTTCATTGAATAGGTTATGTCCTTTATTTTAGAATTTGCTTTTGAAGCCGCGGGTAACTGCTAGTTAATTATAAAACAATATTTATACACACACATAAAAAATAATAATTTCTATTTCTCATTTGAATTTTTACAAATTACTGACAATGTCGGTAATTACTTTTAAATGTAAGAAACAACTTTTAAATAATTTGAGATGAAAAAATAAATATTTAATATAAATGTACGAGGTATGTTTAAAAGGTAATGTTATTTATATTAAAAAATTCTTCAATACTATAAAATGGATTTTTAAAGAGTCAAGAATAAAACTTACTTTTAAATTTAGTAATTTTTGTATACAAAGGAATCAGGTTTCAGCACATTAAATATTTTGAGAGATCAAACAATGTGGTTATTTAGGATCTTAGGGAGTAATATCCTTTTACCGTTTTCCTGGTATCTTTTTAATGGCCATTGTAATTCAATTTTAGAATCTTGATGATTAAAGATGTGTTTTATATGGTTTTTATTGAATGACTGTGGTTTAACACACACATTATTTTCAGTGGTGTGTTCATCCCTCTAACAAAAAACAGTTTTTGCATCAGTTTTTTTTTAACTGATGCAAAAGTTAAAAAAATTACTATATCTGTGGGCTGTTTTTGTTTTTGGAAAATTTTCCTTGGATAACTTACAAAAAATTATAACGGTAGGCAAAAATGTGGAGTTGCAAGGAAAATAGAGGAACCTGTCTTAGAGTGACATTTCAAGTTCTTTGATAAACTTTCTTTCCAATCGTTAACAATAAGGGATACAGGCTACTTCCTTGTTTATTTTTCTTATTAATCATTAATTGGATCAAGAAGTGTGTTTAAATATTCTCTCACACCTTTAAACATTCTCATAAAATAAAGTTTTATTGGTTTATATATTATCTTAACAATCTATTATTATTTGATAATTTTTAAATGGCTATGTACATATTTTAATATTTAAGGCATCATATTGGATTTAATACAATGGACAGATAGAATTTATGCAGTCATTGTATCATTGTTTCTCAAATTTAATGAGGTTTGTGGTGATATAAATTTGACCTCTTAAGCACATGTTCAATAAACAACCCATTTTAATTTAGTACTGAAAAAGGGATTTGACTGTGGATTGCCTGAAAAATACAATTCCACTATAAATGACAAAGATAGAAAATGCACAATTCATGCAGGTAGGTGCAGATTGATTTGATCGAAAGACCTTGAATTTCAGTGGTTACCTTGTTTATTTACCGATTAAAATAAATTTTGATTTATATAGTTTAAGTGTGACAAAAATTTCCAATAATATAAGGTTGACAGTATATTTCACTCAACACTATATACCTTACAATTGTATTAGAATGTACATAAAACTAAATAAGTAGTAATTTCATGACACAATTTGCTTGAATTCTTAATCTGCTTTACTGTAATTGGATCTAAAGATGGTCAAGGCTGAAGAATGCTGTAAGGAATTCACAATACCGGGCGGTAGCTTTAGCAAAGTTATTGCCACATTCCTGAGGAGACCCAGGAACCTTCAAAGGAATCAGCTTTTGTTATAATTTTACACTTCACTTGATTCTTTAACCAAGCTCAAAGACAAATTGATGGGAGCTTTTATAATTAAGAAGTTTAATAATTAGTTTTTATTTCCTCAATAATTGTTTTTTTTTCCATAGTGTCAGTTCTGGTTTGGTTTAAAAACTATGCTACTTAATCGTTACATGCAATCAGTTACAACTATACTAAACTTAGGACTAAAAATTTTATGATTTTGTGGTTTACTACAGAACTAAGCTGAATATAACCTTCTTCTGATGAATATATTTTACTCTTCACTTCATTTATGTTGCTTTCACTTTTATAATTCTATTGCCAGTGGTATCTAAGTAAGGCCCAATAATTCATGATTATTTGATTATGTACCATACATTGTAAAACCACAAAGAAACAAATGTAAACACTTGTCTGTGTAAAAACAAAGATTCTGTCAAGGTTTTGGAAAAATGTTCTATTTCCATGTTCATCTACTATTACAAGTTCATTAAAATCTACAACAATAATCAGTATCGTGTTCACCCCAGTTATTTCTATATGTGATGTTAAACATTTCTGATATACTCGAATTAGGGAAAGTATGACCAAAAGTTAGTTGATTTATAAATATCCAATGTTTTTCTGTGCTAGTTATTCTTTGCTACTACTACTGATAAATTCTATATCTGCAGAACAAGATCTTATATATAAAATAAAGTGTTAATATTGTGACATGGGTCATGGGTTGTTTGATCCAAATTAAAAAGGGGAAAATAAATATAGACATAATGGTATTTTTGTAGTGTTGTCAGTCTTCTTTCTTCCAAAAGAAACATGGACAAGTATGTGACCTAGAAAAATTCCAGAAGGACATTAAATGAAGTTGACATAATTTTATAAAGGTCTTGGTGATACTAGAACTATGAAGAAGATAAAGTTTGAACAATCATAGGAAAAAAAGAGAACATTTGTTTTATTTGAATTCTGGATGTCAAGTAGGTAGTATATGTATAGCATTCAGTCTAAGGTAAAAATACCTAATTTAGGTTGGAATAAGAGTATCAGAAACCAAGATGTCTTGAGAAATGTACAGGGATATTTTAATAATTTTCTGTTGGGAGTGACTTAAATGTGAAACTATACCATTGACCATTGCTCTTCACCAAAAAAATGTTTGCAAAATCTTAAAATGTAGCATATACATAAGTGGTTAATTTTATTCTATAAATCTTGATAAGATGAGTAAAAATGACAGTAAACACATAAACAAAAATTAACTATGGAATAGTTTTTTGATTTTATCAGCAATGAATGAAAAAAGTTTTTATAAATGATCAATGAATAAAAGTATGAGAAAATTATTGAAATGGTTAGACATTTTATAAAACTCTTTAGGAGTAGATCTAGATAGCAGTGGTGTAGCTAGGTCTTTAAAATGTATGGGAAGTTGGTTTTACAGGACTTTATATATACAAATGCATGCACAATGGAATAAAATCCAACGATGTGAATTAGCTTAAGTATGGGTTAGCTGATTAGCAACGGTTTAAATACTATAGTGTGCATTAGTTTTTACAATAACTGTTTTATTCTCGATTATACTTTAAGGTCCCATTGAGATCTCTAGGTAGCGGGGGAGGGGGGCTTGTAAACTCCCTTGGCCATTATAGCTCTGTTAGATTACACTGGTAAACTTAAATAAATCATCTGTTATTGTATGCAAAATGTAATCGAGATAAAAAAACAGGTTCACCTAATAATTAAATCAATATATTTTAAAATATTTTTACTACTGAATAGAGATCTGGTTTCAAAAGTGTTCCATTGCAACTTGGTTTTTAAAAAGCAAAATAAAGAATGAGATTTTTTTAATAAGATTTAAGAAAATTTTGATCTGGTTTAGAGATTCAGTTGATCGAAATGTTAAAATAATATGTCGTTCGAAATTTCATTGTATATGAACATTTTGTGGTCCTCAACATACTAATCCATGCATCACTTTCGTGGTAATATTCTCTAATCGGACCCACCCACAAAGAATCTAAAGCAATAAATACTGAGTAAATAAAAATGGCGATCAATATTTTCTTCTTTGTCACATCATACACCAGATGACCCCTTTGACTGGTGGTTTCCATTCCATTAGTCTTTTGGTATTAATTATAGGATCTACGTCATTTCTTTACTTGGAGTAAAACTTGTTAGTTGTTATAGTTTATTTAATAGACTAATTTCACTATAGTTTGATTACAACATAACATGCTGTGTGGTTTATCAATAATATTAGTCTAAAATTTATGTATTAATTGTAGTGAGAATACTTGAAAGTAATTACTGTAATGGTTGCTTAGTGTCCTTAGAGAAATACAAGATTTTGTATGTTTAATAAAAAATAGTACCAATCTGTCTTTAAAACACTTTTGATAAGAAATTATCAAGTGAAAAAATTGGTCAGTCATTGTCTCTGATTTCTAAACATACTTGCTAAAAAATTAATAATAATTAATGAAATATGTTGACTATGATTTTTAATTATAAATGGATTCCCTTATGAAAACAAAATTTATTTGTGGATTTTCAACAAGTCAAAAGTAAGTTACAGAGATAACATACAAACCGCTGTATCATCAATTAATAGTGATTTAACACTACAAATTTCAAACCAAAAACAATAATTAAAATAAATGAATTAAGAATAAATTAATCTTAACCAGATCAGATAACCTTTTTGTTAATGCTGTATATACCTTATTTATATTCAAGAAGCTTTTTAAGGGAAAATAAGCTTACCTAACAGTCAGTGTCCCAAGAACTCTAATATGAGATGGGCTTTACTTGATAATTTTAAATCTTACTATATCCATTTTGAGGAGGTTTGGGTAATTTTGAAGCCTATAAAACAAAATATTCTTATATTGTTACTATAATAATATAAATATTCTATTTGACGTTCTTATTAAAAATAATAGATGGATATTTTACAATTTCAGTCTCTTCAAAACTGGTAGGGATGAACGTTCTATATAGATGTCCTCATGTACTATAATAAAATGATATGTGTATAATTAATTAATCCTGTAACTTTTTCCAATGTACCAGTAAATAGGATGATTGTACTTTGTAGCAGGTGAAGTACTTTCTTAAAATAGCACCAACCACTACCTGAGTGTCTGGTTACCCACTTGTGTTGCTGATTTTGTTAATGAGCAGTTGGTAATTAAATTATACTTGCAAATTACACAAGTGAGAGTTTTCAAAACCACAAGAGTTCAAGTGTCCTATTTTGAGATCATTGAGGGATTTCACTGACCAATGAAGGTGTACATTTGAAGTATATATTTAAAACATTTAATTATCATAGTTTAATAAAATTTAAACATTACGCATAGATTTACAGTGTCCGTATTTTGTTTATAATATTGGATAAGCATAGTTCGTATTTTAAATGTAAATATGATTTAGAATGTTGGACTGTACAAGTGATTGACCAATAAATGGAATTACAATGGTTAGGATTAAAATTTGTCTGACGTAGGCACAAGTTACTTATGTCTCTAGTGCCTATCTTTTGCTTTAGTTTATTCTCGTTCTAATTTTACTTATAAGAACAACTTTTAATTTAGTATAATTAATATTACTTGCTCTTTAGTGGCGATTGAATGAATTTGCTTATTTAAAAAGGTACTTTTTCAAATAAGTGTATTTTACATTCATTTTACAATTTTATTAGTTTTATTTCAAAATTATATACCAAAGAAATACAAAAAATCAATAGCTAGTTAAACTATCAGCGCTTTTGTATTGAAATAACAAGGAACCAGATTCGGTGGTTTACTATTTGCGTTTAAAAGTTTTACACCATGGCTGCTCGGACTACTGGTTAACTTTCACACAAAAATTAAATTTTTGAACTTCCTATTCCACGCAGTTACCAGGCTAAATTCGTCAATCATTCAAAAAATCATTCACCTCGCACACCCTCAAGAATTACCCACATTAATCATTCACACTTAAATTCACTACTTATGACATTATCATCATAGTAGATATCTTTGAAAGTTATCACATATATCCATACCACTGACATACATGCGTATACATACATCACCTACAGACACCCAAACCAAACCTCTATTTATACTCACATGTATTAACGCACATTCACAATCTACATATACACGCTCATTCCATTCACTAACACATACGCTAGCTTTATCAATATGTAAATTTACATTATTTTGTATTTAAATGATTTCTGACATGAATGTAAGGCGTATTTGAATATACATTTTGTACAAATAAAAAAAATACAGTTGAATACACTTGTAGTGAATATTATGGTTGTAGGAAATAGAAAAGGTGTAACATTGGTTTTTGTCTTATGAAACAAATATTGCTTTATAGCAACAGCAAAGCAAAATTAATAACTAAGTATTGTAATTACATTTTACTTTCATAATGTAGAACTATTGTTTTGGGTCACTTACGCACAACTAACCTAAACAACTTTTATGCAGAACAAATTAAAAGTATACAAATATTAAAGTTGGGTCTATACATGCAAATGTGGGGTTATTTAAAATATCAAATTTTTACAATTTAAAAAGAGCAATTTGCTAATTTTGTAGCAATTATTTTGGCAATACGGGTTGGCAAATGCCATATAATTAGTTAGAAAATAACTTTTTAATACTAAATGTAAGAAGTTAGGCACTTAATACTATTTCATGCAGAGGTGGAAAAAAAGAGGAATGTATTCAAGGTGGTATTACAGTATCAGCCTCGGAGAACAAGCTAATTATTTTATTTGCAATCTCTTATAAGTCGTTCTAACACAGGCACCCTATTTAACAAAAGTGGGTCCAATATGTTACACATGAAATGCTGTCCAATTTCCATAAATCTGAATAATAGTGTCTGACTTCCGACTACAGAAGGTGAGAGCTTGTTTATTCATGTAATTAGACCCCAGATATGTAGATTGTCTCTGGGTCAGCCAAGCACTACCCAGGGTTGTTCTGTTACTTACCTAATATGTAGATGCCATTAGTGCACTCAATATATACCCGTAGAATTACATTCAGGAAAGCTGAGTTCAAAAATAGTTACTCAGTATTATAGTCAGATTTAATGTCATTAGGTAAATATTATGGTAACTTGTTTACTAGTATCTACTAAAAAAAAAAAAAAAAAAAAAAAACTAGAATAAAATGTAAAAATTCGTTAATATACATCCGATCTAAGTTCAAAACCACCAAAATTAAATATAACGCTTAAATTATTTCGCTGTGAAAAAAATTGAAGCATTTTTATCACTTTTCACAGAATATTTAGGGGTGCTCTTTGAATAGTTGTATTGCTTTTATATATTTATAATTCTTTGGGCATTTTGATAACTTTAGTTGAAAGGGTTGGCCTGACTGTCAACTGGTTTTTTATTCTGTCTATCAGTTTGTACCCCAACGCCTTTTGAGCTAACTGAAAAAACCAATTATTTTTGTGTTTGGAACATTGGACAAAAATTTGGTTATATTTGAGTCAGTTAGTGGTTTGTATTCAGTACGTGATTGTGATAATTTGAGTTGGTTTTCTGATTGAAATGGCAAATAAGAAGAAAATGAATAGCTCTAGGAGCTGGTACAAGAAGAGGAAGTCATTAAGAATACTACAAAATCTGGTATAACATAGAAGAGAAATTGACAGAACTTTCTGCTGTTGGACAAAGAAGGCCAACCACCTCAAGTTCGAAGCTAAAACTGGATTATAACTTTGATATTTATAATAAAAACAACAATAACAGCCCAGAATATGAAATAATAAACTTAGTAGATTTTGTGGGCATATACTTCAGGTGTCGAAAGACAAATTTGATTGGCCTATCTACAAAATTTCCATTATTTTGTTTACTCTGGGAAAAATCTGACAAATCTTTCATTAATTGCAAGGAAATACAATGTGAATCAGCTGCTGCTGACAAATGTGTCAGCTTTATGATTTAAATCCACATTTGGTATATCGGTTACGATCGTGCTGGACAAAGGCTCCGCTGCTTCGCAGAGTCTGTGTGGCGTTCTCAATTTGCCTCGTCCTCCAAACAAATTTGCAAAACATGAGATTGTTTTATGTAGGGTATGTGAAAAAATGAAGAGGCAATGCGAAATGCCGTTAAAGAGGCTGTACTTCGGAATGAAAGTGGCGCCCAGCGAGATTTGTGTTGCTCTCGACGGAACTTGGCATAAGCGAGGTCACACATCATTCAACCTATGAAGGGCTCATAACGCTAACCTCAGTCGATACAGGAAAACAATTTCCATCCCATGTCTAAGCACTGTAGTTGCCCTGCTAAAGTAGTGTGCATTCACCTGATTGTGGTGCTAATTATATTGGAACAAGTGTAGGAATGGAGGTTGAAGGAGCCCTTACCTGTTTCAACGTTCCATTGTTAAGTATGATGTGAGGTGCACTGACTATTTAAGTGACGTGGACTCTTCAGCCCATAAATCTATATCGGAAGCAAAGCCATATGGAAACTGTAATATAACCAAGCAAGAAGTGTTTGACACGTGCAAAACCTCATGGGTAAAAGATTAAGGGATTTAAAAAAAACAAGTGCAAACCAACGGATGGCAACGGTCTCTTTGGTAAAAACCGTCTTACTGAGGTAGCTTTATAAAAACCCATACTTTATGATCTTGCCATTAGGCTAAATACCCGTAGTACTAAAGATATGCAGAAAGCAGTTTGGCATCCTATTACCACATAATGTCAACTAAGGAAAGCCCAATGCACCAGCTCTGTCCAAAGGGGAAGAGTCATGGTGCAAGTAAAAAAAAAAAAAAAAAAAACAGCAACAGAATTATTTTCTTCCAGAGATCATTATGTTACTTTAGTAGCCAATATCTAAATCCCTAGATGATTCTTAACTATTTCAAAAGTGTTAGGAAGGTAAATCGCAAAACCCAAACGAGTCACTGAACAACGTGGTCTGGGCACGTCTTCCAAAGAGGACATTTGTACACTACTGAAAAATGACGTTTGGTGTATATGAAGCTATTCTTTCATTCAACGATGGCTGTATAACTAAAATGCAAGTAATGAAGGAGCTGGGCCTAGAACCACGAAGATACATCGTCAAAGCTATGGAGGTACTAGATTGTAGGCGGGTGTACTTCGCCGACAAAGCACTAAAGGACCTGGAAAAAATACGTCAGAAGAGAACTCTAGTGAAAAGGAAGTTAGAAGATCTGGTTTTGTTACCGAAGAAGGTCCAAAACATACAATCCTGGAAGCCATTAATTTAAGGTAGGCCAGATTGATTATTCATTTAGTGTTGTCCTTTTACGTTTTGCTCGTTTCCTAAAAATCTACGTTTTACACACATTACACACAAATTATTATACATTATATATTATTATGTATAATATCATAAAGCACAAATCATAAAGCTGACACATTTGTCAGCAGCAGCTGATTCACATTGTATTTCCTTGCAATTAATGAAAGATTTGTCATTATACACATTACTTAAAAGCGAGTGGAGATGATGCAGCCAAATTTTTACCAGATGCTTACTACACTAAACACTAGTTCCTTACATACTTGTTTCTAATATCTTAAATGACAAAAATAAAATGCTTGGGGTTTTCTAATTTTTTTTAGTACTTTTTGTAAAAAAAAAATCATAATTTGGCGGAACTAGAAATAAGTCCAATCTATAAAATAAAAAGATTATAGTACTATCTTATGTGGAATTTGAATAATGTGTAATATAGCTAACATTATGGTCTTATGGCAGTCGCTGTGCTCTTAAGGTCGGTTTTGTTACAGTATTAAAATAGTATTTTCAATGCATTAGTTGTATTAATTTCTTCACTGGCGTAATATGGAGTAAAAGTGAGATATTCACTTTGTCTTTTTGTCTCCATTACGCTAATGACCAAGCACTGTTATAAAATTGAAATGTAAACACATGTTTCAATATCTTTGAATAATTTCAGCTGAAAGTGTCAACAGTAGTTTGGCATCAGTTAAATTTGGATCGTTCATTCAATGTTTGGTCAATTTGTTTGTTGAACAACTATTTTGTAGCTATATAATTGTAAAGACAGTTATTATTTAGGAGGATTTATTATAAGAGGACTGATTAGTGACATTTACTTTCATATTTTCTCAAATTTTCTCGAGAATCTAGATGTTAAGTAAAGAAAGACTCTTGACTATTGGAAAGGAGTGTACAGACTGAGGTTAGAAGTGTCATCGTGTTAGTGGAACTTGTGGTTGCCTCATCACTTAAGTGTTCTTTATCCGTTCTGTGTCTAATTTTCATTTAATTTTGAAGGCGTTCGTATCTTTGTATAAATATTATTGATTATTAATAGTTTATCTCTTTTAACTTCGATGATAGGTATAGGCCTACATTATCTTTTGACAAAGCCGGTCAGGGTATGGTTGAACCTGATGGGGCGTTAGGTTTAGTTAGCACCAAAACTCCAATAGCCCCTAATTATAATAATGTAGACATGGGAACGAAGAATGATGTCTATTCCATTTTAGGGGATACATACTCGTATACAGCAGCTACAGTAGCAGATTCAAAAGAGCTAAAACGTAAACACAGTCAAGTGAGTGCAGACTATCATGAAAAATCTCCACCGAAATTTCCAGGACAAAAGAAAATCCGGTACTTTGGGATTATACCGACCACACTAGTATGAAGAACACAAAAATAGAAATTTATAGAAACAAACATGATAGAACGAAAAAACAACTCTTCAATTACAAAATTACAAACTTACAAGCATTTCCAGGTATTGTGATCGTTATTGTTGTCGCTGTTATCTTATCTTTCTCGAGAATCCTGATTACGGCAGACCGCGCGGCATCACGTGATTTGCACGGTACATAATTGCCTTTCCATTACAATTCAATTTATATTTCTGATTAGCCCCTCTAGAATTTGATATTTTACTGATAGGTACTATCTCGAGGGATGTTTTTCTTTCGTCGACATCAGCGCGGGGCAGCACCTTCGGTGCTGCCAAAGCCCGCGCTGATGGCCGGAGGCACTCGCATTTTGGGTGGCGGAATGTGATAAAGAATAAAAACAAGTTTTTAGTGTTTTTTTAATAAAGAGTTTAGTTTGGTAAATGTTTGTTTTTGTTGAATTTTTGTGTTTGGAGAAATGTAGAGGTAAAACACGGAAGTACAACAAAGCGATGCACCAGCTGAACGGGCGGCGAGACTCTGCAATCACGTTATCTACTAGACGCTCGACTTTGACCTCTGTCTGAGGATGGGGAGGGGTTTGCGATAAGACAATTCCTGTTTTATATTGACGAAATATTGTTCTACGCTAATCTAGTAATCAGTAGAAACGAAATGTGAAATAACGATTCATGTCTGGGTGTGGTCGGTATAATCCCAAAGTACCGAAAATCCATATAGTTAGACTTTATATAACTGGGAATAAGGGTCCTTTTGAAATTATAATTCAAAGTGAAGAAAAAATCAATCCTTTTGTGGTGTGTAAAATATTAAAACATCAGCATGATGGTATAAGCCATATTAATCAAGCAAGAAAAAATCTGTCAGTCATATGCAACGATTTTATAGCTGAAAATAATTTCATTGTTTTGTACCATCTAATAGAGTAATTTATGAAGGCGTTGTTTACGTTAAACGGGAAGTATCAGAAGAGGGAATCGTATCAGAAACAAACTCTGGTAGGAACTTTCTAATCATTAATGCCCAAAGAATAAATGGTATTTTTTAACTGACAGTATGTTAAAACAACATTTGATTCTGACAGTTTACCCGAAACAATATTGCTGAATTATGTAAGGATGAGAGTAGAACCATAAAGAGATGTTAACGGTGCTCTGCTTACGGCCATGTTGCTAATTCGCCCTGCAATAACACTAGAATATGGAGAAATTGCAGTAAAGCTCATCATGCAGATGCTTGTGTACTCCCAAAATGGAGCGTCCAAAATATAATGAATATTGGTTCGTTTGATAGGTACGAGTATTTTGTTTTCCGATAATGTGTTAGGTTGATTATTGAAACACATGTGTGGCAGAAATAATCAAATAAAACATGTAAATGATGGACAAAAATAAGGGTTCTTAGTAAGGGTACACTTTCCCTCCAAATGATCAAGTGAGAAGATATCTTGGTAGAAGATGGGAGCTCCCAGAGGCATA
This sequence comes from Homalodisca vitripennis, assembly GCF_021130785.1. Lineage (NCBI taxonomy): Eukaryota > Metazoa > Arthropoda > Insecta > Hemiptera > Cicadellidae > Homalodisca > Homalodisca vitripennis. The sequence goes on along the minus strand of NW_025777598.1, from coordinate 88,633 downwards.
GAGCATCCACAGCTCGAAGGTTTCCAGAAGTCAGAAGCTGCTAGAAGTCGTTACCAGCAAAAGGTCGATGGCTACCAATGACCGAGAGCTGTCAGACGTGTGCTTTCCGAGAAAGGAACTCCTAGAGGCTGAATCCTCCTAGGGTCTCAGAGCTGTATATAGAGCCACCCAAGGCTGGGAGCTTCCAGAAGCTGGAATCTTGAAGAGGTGTAGAGCTGGCTTCAAGGCTCTGAAGCATCAAAAGGCAGAAAGATACTGGGATCTGCCAGAAGTATCTAGTAGAGTAATTTATGAAGGCGTTGTTTACGTTAAACGGGAAGTATCTGAAGAGAAAATCGTATCAGAAACAAACTCTGGTAGGGACTTTCTAATCATTAGTGCCCAAAGTATAAATGGTGTTTTAACTGACAGTATGTTAAAATAACACTTGATTCTGACAGTTCCCCAAACAATATTGCTGAATTATGTAAGGATGAGAGTAGAACCATAAAGAGATGTTATCGGTGCTCTGCTTACGGCCATGTTGCTAATTCGCCCTGCAATAACACTAGAATATGCAGAAATTGCAGTGAAGTTCATCATGCAGATGCTTGTGTACTCCCAAACTGGAGCGTCAAAATTGCAGTAATGGTTCTCATGGCAGCAACTCTGAACAATGCCCAGAGTTCATTATGAAAAAAGAAACACCAAGGAAAGAATGAGTACAATGAAGAGGATTATCACAAATGCTAGTCAATTATTCCCCATTAACCATAAGAAACATCTCATACAGGAAATGAACATTCACAAACAGGTGGCCTTTTACAACACCTCAGCAAATATTGAATCTGATTTCTCAAGTCTACCCACACTAGTTCATACCTTTTACAGTCTTAGTATTTAATTCGTTGAAATGCGAAAACCGATATTTGCCCTTACAAGGTCAAGAAGAACTAGATATATCTCATAACTCTAGTTACTACAGTGTCCATAGTGTAGGTACTAAACCAGGATAACAAGCCCCAGACTACAGAAACCTAACAGATTACATATAACACTTTCTAAAAAAACTTTATTATCCCAGGAAACCGTCAAAGTAATCCTAGGGTGCCTAAAGAGAGTACACAATTAGTGAGGAGGACTAAACAAGACTAAACAGTTTATTACATTTTAATGTTGAGAAAATAAGAAAACAAATTCAAAGCTGTACTTTTATAAACAAAAAGCAGTTTAATGAATTCCTATTGTCTTGTATTATTTATGGTGAACATTTTCAAAATAACAAATCAATGATAACTTATGTCTAGCAATCCTCTATAACGGACAATATTAATAGTACCTTGCATCAACCTACAGATAAAAAGGTACCAAGGAAGTTGTTAAGCTTAAATGATTATTTTCATCAGTTTTAAACTAACAAAACTAATTAATTTACTAGAGTATATGTTTTAAATAACTAACAATAGAAATACACAATTTGAAAATATTTCTGTGAAGCACCAGGTAATTGAAACCTAAATGGCCTGAGTTAATTTGTTACTTTTCAAAACAGGCATTCATATTAATGCTTTACAAAAACCTGGCTAACCGATCAAGATAAGTTGATTGATAATGATTATGTATTAAGACTAGACAGATTAGACGGATATTGTGGCATAGCTCTAATAGTCCATAAAGCGATATCTATTCAAGTAACTTAGAGAAATAAATACAGAATCTATCCAACTCCTTAGTATAATTGCCACGAATTTGAAATATACAATTAAAGTAATAAACTTATATAGGATCAATAAGCAAATAAACCAGCATGTTTGGTTTAACAATATATATATATATATATATATATATATATATATATATATATTACGATGACAAGGAATATACCCTACTGTTGTTTGCGGGGATTTCAATGCTTATCACCGCTTTTGGGGTTGCTGAAAAGCTAACAGTAGGGGTAATGATACATACAACTATTACTATAATTCTTTATTCATACTTGCTAACCCAAATAGTCCAACCAAAACTCCAGCTTTACACCAACAACAATCTGTTACTCCTTTAACCTTTATTACTGCTAAATTGTACACAACCATGCTTAGTTGGGATATATTACAGGATCCAATGGGAAGTGATCATTTTCCAATCACAATGATCAAATTATTTAAATGAATTCTCAAATGAGGTCAACTAGAAATGTTCGTAAAGCTGATTGGAAAATGTTTACAAAATACATAGACACTGTTTTAAGTAATATCATAGACCATTTATCTGTACAAACAACAGAATTATACAACTTGATGAATGAGGCATTAAAAATTGCTACTCCTTATGAAAATGACTGAAACATTACGGGAAAATAAGTTTTGTTCCCAAAAAGTGGTGGACTGAACAATGTTCTCAGGCAGTGGCTCATCGAAGGCTGTCTTTAAAAAAATTAAACATAATACGCCTGAACTTAATTATAGAAGTTACAGAATTGCTCAACTCAAGGCTAAGGAGAGTAATCCAGCTAGCGAAAAAATAAGGATGGGCCTATGCAATCAGATTAGTAATAAGAAGTATTCAGTCTATGCTAGGAAAGTAGTCCGAAAACTAAAGAACTGTAAATTAGCCCATAACCATGAGTTTGATAACGATACAGACTAGCATAAAAAATGTATGAACCATATTGTTTTGGATTGTGTACCTCAGTTGATGAAATTAACTATCCTATAAATCAGTACTAAAACACAAAGAAGCATTCTAGAGAATAATTTTAATATAAAAGAACTTAAAAATGAGATTGATTCTGAACAGATATATCCCCAGGATAAGATGGTGTCACCTACACTATGATTAAAAACCTACAGGTTAGTGCACTTAACACTCTATTAAACTGCTAAAATGATATATGGAATAGTAAAATGGAAATACCTGTACAGTGGAAAGAAGTAAAAATAGTAGGTATTCTGTTACCTAAAATAAAGGTAATGAATAGTAATATAGACATCCGAGTATATAATTAATTTCATGTTTAATGAAGAATATGAATACAATGATGAAGTATAGATTTGAGTGACTGGTAAACAAGCTAAAAGTTATTTCTGATACTCAATTCGGATTTAGAACAAAGCGGGGTTGTACAGATTATTTATCAACATTAACCACGGATATACAGATTGCACTAACACACGGGGAAAGTGTTATTGTTGCAGTCCTTTACATATCATGTGCTTACGATAATGTAGCTATCCCAGTTCTATTGAGTAAACTATATGTGTACGGTGTACCTGAAAAATGTGTACACCATGTTTGTAAATGGCTCATAGGAAGAAGTCTACACTTGATGCTTCCAAATGAAACTATTATTAGACATGCCTACAAAGGTTTACCTCAAGGAAGTGTTTTGAGTCCTCTTCTTTTTCCAATGTACATGTCAGATTTAAAGAACTGCTTACCTGAAGAAATTCAGACTGTACAGTTTGCTGACAATATAAATCACTTTACGCTTGCCATAAGAACTATGTCACAGCATCTGACGGTACGCAAATTGCACTTGATGAAATTGTAAAAACCTTTGGTAAATTATATATTGAACTTAATGCTACCAAAAGTTATATTGATGCTAAATCAAAGAAAATATTACTACCGAACAGTATCAATGGAGGTTTTTATGTTAATGTCCATTAAGTAACACCATACAATAGCATTAAACTTTTAAGATTGACCACGGATATTACACTATCATTTTCAGAACACATCACTAACCTGTGTAACCAATGTCAAAAAGATAATAATATACTTAAAATGTTAGCTTGTGGTAGACAGGTATCTCAACCTGGCCTGATACTTAAAGTATACAAAGGCCTCATACTTGCAAAACTAGATTATTGTAGTTTTATATTTGGTCATGCATATGCGAAGTTATGAAATGGATTGAAATTTATACAAAATCCAGCTATGAGAATAGCTGTGAATGCGTTTAAATATACACCTGTCATAGCTTTACAAACAGAAACCTCGATATTGCCACTACAAAGCGTAATGTTATTGCAGAAAGTCATTTACAAAATAATATATAATCAAAAGGACCCAGCTCATTATAAAGTCAATTATCTCAATCTACTAATTAGTATGTCACGGTACTGGGAGAAAATAAAATCTTTTTGTATGTACATAAACAAGGTTGGTGATTTTGATGCTCTTTAATTTGAACACAAAATACATATACCCAATCACTGGGATTTGGACTCTCTAATTTTTATAACCCAGTGTAGAATTCAACACATCAATGGACAGTGATGATTTCAATAAAAAGATCTGCACTACTACTATAATTCAACAGAGCATAAATAGAATGTTTAAATCTAGCTATAGAAATGACTTAGTAGTTTTCACAGATGGTTCAAAATGTAATGAAAATGTTGGCGCGGCTTTTTATATTACAGCACTCCAAATAGAATGCAAATTCAAAGTCAATCAACCTATGTCAAGTTACTCAACAGTATTATTATACGCTATTTATTTAGCAATTGAGTGAGTATGTTCTGTCTTTAAATGAAACCAGAATAATTTTATACACCACTCTCTATCAGCAATTAAATCACTAAAAAACTGTAGTAAAGGATATAAATAAAGTGGTATAATTATAATGATTTTTAAAATTGGTAGTGGAAACAGAGACAGAATATATGTCAAACTACCTAGACATATAGGAATTCAGCCGAATGAGAGGGTGGTCAAATTAGCGAAAGAAGCTGCAAACAATGAGGTACAATCGCAGGGTCTTCCAGTCCCTATTGAATATTTTAAAACTTATCAGACCAATTTATGGTGAACAACTTTTAAACATCTTACAACTTTCTACAAAAAGTAGGTGTTTTGAACAAATACAGTTTCACTTTACAAAATATCCATTGTTTAAATCATGCAATCTAAGCAGATGGGAAATCATTAATACTATTTGTAGATTGAGGTTAGGTCCCGGAAACGTGAATGCATGTTTGTTCAAAATGAAAAGGTACTTCACTCCCCTCTGTCTGAATTTTCACAATGGCCAAGAGAGAATGTCCCCAAGTATTGTTAAGCCAGAGAACTTAGCTTCGAGAATGTCAATCAATTAGAAATATTCGGTCAATCTACAGACTGGAAAGCACGCTCGTTGACTTGCTGAGAAAAACGGACACTAACATTTATACATAATAAATACATTTTTAATCAGAGCAAAAAAAAAACTCTATTAATTCATATAGGGTAAAACACTATTAATTCATATATGGTAACCATAAGGCATCCAGTTAGTAAAGAAATTGATTATTGAAAGTATATAGACAAACGTAAAGCAAAACAAGTGTACATCGAAGTCACATTATAATGCATATAAGACCAACCAAAATGCAAATGAGAAGAAAAAGAATTGGATCATGGAACATAAATATTACCATGTTTACCGTGTTATTTAAATACTCTGGGAAACTTTTTCGATGTTTGTTTTCATATAAAATCTCTCGGATTTCAACGAGTATCTTACAAAAATAATTACCCGAATTGAGGCTGTAGGTGCAATAAGGGCCTCTCCTGCAAATTTGTGTTTTGAGATATAGAGCTTCAAAGTTTTGCCACTTTTCTAATAAAATCCAACAAATTGTTTGAAAACTGTGCTCTTAGTGTGTATATTAATCAATTCATTATAATTATATTAATATACTTTTTTTAAATACTTACACATATTTAAATATTAGAAAAAAAGGAAAACACACAATATGTCATAGGCCCTTTTTTAAAAGAACATTATTTAGTTTGTTCTTTGCAAGAAGGGCCTATAAACTTAAAGAGTCGAAGTAAATTAATTTGAACTATGTATGTTGATACTGAAACACACGAAGTAAAATAAAACATGTAATTAGATAGTTTAGTTTATTTTAAATTAAACAAACAAAAGCTAATCCAGAAAACTTAAAACATTGAATGAAATAAAAATGAAAAGGTGTCGTACAATATGCTACCATATAAAAACATTTAGTTTCACACAACAAGAGATAGTGAGTGCATAAAAAATTCTTAATATATTTACAGTATCTTAATCACTGCGCATTTCCAACTCCAGAGTCATTTATTTCTTCATGTTCAAGTTGAGCACTTTTAGTAAAAAGGGATTAAAAAAATCTTTACTTTCATCTTTGAGGTATGGATAAAGATCTCTTACATCCTTGATTTTGGCTTTTTTCAAGACACCTTCTGGAGCTATATCTAGAGTCAAAGCATCTGTAATAGGCATATTAGCTGTCATAAACTGAAAAGGCTCATATATAAGGTGGTAGCTCTTTGATGCTGCAACAGTTCCAGTAGTCTTATACACCAGCATGCAGTAGGTCTGTATTTTGAAGGGAGTGCCTTTCTTAAATGGTGTTTTAAGAAATGTTGAGTTAAACCTTTCTGCCAGTCAAAAATAATTGTAGGGTAATGAATAAGTTCAAATGGCGATGGGTTAGCTCGGCATAAAAGAATGTTTGACAAATATGGGTGCATAGTTTCTATCTCTTGTTTACCTTTCAGGCTAGATTTCCCCACACCAAAGTTTCGGTCTCACTGACCAAATGAGTGCCCGCAAACAGGAAATAATTATTGAAGCACTTCAAGGTTGTAAGTTTTGGTTATCCAAGAACAAAATTTCATGACTGTCATATTTTTATTCTGTAAACCAGCGGCGTCGCTCAAAAGCACAACTTTCTTCGTGTTGGGATACTTTTCAATCTTATTTTTTAATAAAATTGAATAAAAATGAAGTGACAGTGTTAGGACCTTTTTTTGCCTGAGATTCTAGAAATGTGCAAAATGTAGCAGAGGCATCATTATGACAATGTGCATTAAATACATATAACCACACTAATCGTTTATAAAACTGTTTACAAACATTAAGTTTGGGTAGTGGCAAATTTTGCGCATAGTCATAGTTTATAACTAGATGTTCTGTGTCTTCAGATTTAGACAAAGACAATATATTCATTTTTTAATACCTTGTGTTTTTCTGCTTTTCTCTTGTGAACCATATACATGGGACGACATGGATCGTTGTTATTATTCTCAAGCTTGACTTCACACTCCTTACAGTAATCACATATATCTGATTTAGGTCTCTTGAACGCATAGCTAGTTTTTCTGAAGAACCCAAAATAGGTCTTATATGCCATATTTAACTGTTGACACGTATTTTCAGTAAAATATTTTCCGAAAGATTGATAGATTTGTTTTATATTTAAGTCAGGATTTTCAAAATATACACGGTTGGACTTAGTATAATGACTGGGTTTGTTAGGTATACTCTTTAAGTGATCTAAAGCCAAGGCCCAAACATCACAGCTGATCTTATTGTGGCTGTCATGTTTTCCTCTTTTTTCTTCAAAGTATGTCCCTTAATTACTTTTTCTTGTATAACCCTGATCCTTTTAACAGAGACTTTAAACAGGCTTGTAAGTAATGATCGACAAACAGGTTTTACAATACCAGCATCATTTAAGGAGTAACCCCAAGTTAATTGCCTATCAACCTTAGCACTTAGCATTTAGTAATTTTCTTGACTTATCGGCAACATGTAACTTCATACAGCCTGCAAGAAAGTTATCTTGAGAGTAAAAGGAGTTGTAGATATGTCTTTGTAGATGGCTATCAATTCTTTCAAAACACCTTTTGTTGCAACAAGATTTTACAACAGAAAAGTCTTTGGCGGCTACAGGTTCTTACTGTGAAGTGAGACGTACCCTTGTCCAGTATTTCTAATTTCTTTTGCTTTAGTGTGATTCCAGTTTTCAGGACTCTTAGGTTTAAACTTTGCTCCTTTTTTGATGGATGAAGCCAATACTGTGTCCATGTTGTTAGTGTAACAAAACAAAATATATTTTCAGTCCAGTAAACAATCCACTCACATAAAACTACAGTTAAATCACCTACTTAACCTCACATTTAACTCCAAAACAGCACAGAATACAACAATGACTAGTACACATTGGTTCTATGAAAGAAGGGCCTATAACATTAATTTAGTAAAACACGTGTACCATCCTTATGAAACAAGATAATGACAAGAACTTTTGTACACATATATATCAAAGTATGAAGAATCCAATTTTAAATTCTCCCAACGAAGGGCCTATACTCCCATAGGCCCTTATTGCACATACAGCCTCAATTGATCCAGCCGTTCTTGCCACTCATACAAATATAATGAAAATTGGTTCGTTTTACAGGTATGAGTATTTGGTTTTCCGATAATGTGTCAGTTTGATTATTGAAACAAATGTGTGACAGAAATAACCAAATAAAACATGTAAATGATGGACAAAACTAAGGGTTCCTAGTAAGGGTACACTTGTTATCCAAGTGATCAAGTGAGAGAAGACGTCTTGGTAGAAGATGGGAACTCCTAGAGGCAGAGAGCATTCACAGCTCGAATGTTCTCAGAAGTCAGAAGCTGCCAGAAGTCGTTACCAGCAAAAGGTCGATAGCTACCAATGACCGAGAGCTGTCAGAGGACGTGTGCTTTCCAAGACAGGAATTCCTAGAGACTGATTCCTCCTAGGGTGTCAGAGCTGTATAGATAGAGCTACCCGAGGCTGGGAGCTTACAGAAGCTGGAATCTTGTAGAGGTGTAGAACTGGCTTCAAGGCTCTGGAGTTTCAAAAGGCAGAGAGATACTGGGATCTGCCAGAAGCCGTTGTTCCTAAAGACGAAGGTGCCAGAGACCTGAAGCTATTAAGAATTAGGTGGTTTATTACTTGTAAGTTTCAATCTATAAGTCCTAAAATAATATATTACAACGGAATCTACCTAAATCTTGTGGCCGGTGAGTTACACGGACTTTTCTTACTAAATGAATAACCATCAATGTATATTGTAATGTGTATCACAATAGTTAATATGTTGTCAAAAATACATTCATTTGTAGTGAATATAAAATTAATTCGAAAATCTTTGAAATAGACAATTAAAACAGACCAAAACTGAACAAATAATCTAATAAATCAATTTTGTTTAAGGAGCTTAAAGAGCATACAGGTATGGATCTATGTTTGCAAACTTTCTGTCTGCTAACTGTCCAGGCAAATATGGGTTAAAAGAATAAATAATCCGATCTTTAGAAAAATGGATACCCTCAGTATGTCATAAATAAGTGCAAAACAAGCCGGGACATGAAAACAAGGAAATACTCAGGTACTTGTCAATCTCTTATACACTGGGATTACCAAAGAAATTTAGAAGGGTAGGCAAATATATAATATTAGAACACTTTTAGAACAAAAACACTCATAGATAAAGTATCGTAAAAATGGCACACATTGCTAAAAAAACTGTATTTATAATATAAAATGTTACTGTAATATGGACTACATAGGCGAGATAAAAAGACTACTAAATGTGAGAATGAAAGAACACACAAAATATGAAAAAGTCTTGTGGAAAAGACTAAACATTGCTGGCCTGAAAATCATCTCATGAAATGGGAAATCGACTCATAATAAACAACGGGTAGAATTTCTGTAAACGATAACTTATTGAGGCTTCATACATAAAATTAGCAGACCAAGCGTTTAGTCAACCCTTGGTTGAGTTTAGTCCACTTTGAATACTACTATTATAAAAAGGACTAAGTAGTAAGCCTAAAAAGATTTTAACAGTCAAACAAACCTCAACCAAAAAATTCGTACACACACCATAACAATAAAATCTAGGACTAAAACATAGGGCCGGAGGCGGCTGGCTTTACCCTTCCCTCCACAACTATAACCTTCCTGTCTCATTGTTTCAAGTGACACGCCGCAAAGGCGCAGGAAGTGCCGACATAGATTTTATTGTCGGTATTCTACATTTGCCTGTGCTGGTGTGACGTGTGACAGTGATCTTGACTTCTCGTGCTCGTGACTTGTATCTTGTGCAGTGAAAACGCCCGGGTTCATCGTGTCCTGTCTGGACTCCAAGCAGTTTTCGGGTATGTTTGTCCCATTTTATTGTGTTTTTGTGTCGCTTTTTTATTTTTATGTACTAATTATATTTCCACCTGAAGAAGAAAATTTATTTCAACCCTCGAAACATTGTGTTTTACAGTTTGTAACATATAATGATGGCCAATGCCCAAAAACCTATTATCCTTTTAGTTTATGAGCTTTGGATATTGAGGTAAAATGTAGATAAACTGAGAACGAAGCAAGATATTAGTTAATCAAACATAATATGCGTTCTAATATTTTACTTTAACATTCCATACATGACTTAGAATACCCCATATGTTGTCATTTTGATTAGTAAGACTTATACGAAACTAAATAATAATGGGTTGAACTACACGCTATGAATAACAAAAAAAGGAATTAAGATTGTATGTAATGGTAGTTCTGAATAAATAGAAATTCATAAGAAAGTAAACATTGCAGATTGAACATTTCTCTTAAAGGAAAATTTCTTACACACAATTCAAATGTAAACATACAGAAACGATTTCTTGCTTTGCTTTGGTTTTATTCCACCTCTTACTGCAAATACACAATATTTGTTTTACTTACAGTAAGTGAAAAACGTTATGTTCTTTTGTTCACGTTAGTTATGTTAGATTTCTACACATTGCATGCAAATGTAAATAATTGTCTATCTATGCATGCGTAGTCATAGAAATTATGCGTACATGCATAGAAATGCGGCCGCATTTCTTGACGAACTTCCAAGAAAATATTAGTATGAGAGTTCGATGGAATAAATATTAACACAGGATGATATTCCTGCAAATGTGGAACCAACAAAGCAGAGCTCTGAGGACAAAAATGGTTTCCGCACATTTAACCTACATGACACATGAATAGATTGACTGGATCCAGAGATAAAATCATTTTATACAGAAATTTCATGGCCACTGTTTTAGTGGCAGAAACCTCGTAGAGGTAAAGCCTTACAGTTATAAGAGGTGGTAGATCAGAGCTCTTAGAGTCCAGAATCATTTAGAGGAATTTAGTAGATGCTAAAGGTAAGGAGCACTTAAGGCACTAGGGAAGCTACCGAATGTCAAGAGCCATACAGAGACCAGAACCTTTCTGAGGACAGAAGGAGCTAAAGGCTGGAAGCTCTCACTAGCCAGGAGCTTCCAAAACAAAACCTGTATATGTCAGAGATTGGGACTTACCAGAAGCCAGGGGCTGTTACATAGATACCATAATATAGAGCACATCCGGGACCAGCGTGTAACTTGTAATTCTGCACAAGGATGGAGTGCTTGCTCACTAAAATCCAATTTCTCACTAAAATACAGAATATCGATGATTCCTCGGATGTAAAGCTGAAACTAATAAGTAAATAATGAATGATAAATAAAGTAAATGGGAGAAAAAGAGAGGGAGAGAGAAAGAAAGGGGAACATTTGGTTGGACGGATATTTGGAGAGTTTCTTTCATAATAATTTACAGAATTCTAATCTGCAATCGTAGTTCAAAAATAATAGTAATATATTATAACGACTTGGATTGTAGATATTAATATTCCAGAGTATTAACAGTAAGCTCCTAGTGAATATTCAGTACAATTTATGACTAAATTGTTTAACTATTAAATATTATCTGAAGAGCTCAAAGCTAAAAGGATGAGGATCCAAAATAACAAGTTTTGAGAAATCAAGACTTTAAGATTTAAAACTAAATTGAAAAATAATTTAAAATAAAGAGCTCTTCATTTTGGTTACTAATTCTTGCAGTACCTTATTGGGAACGTATATGTTATGTATTTGGGTTATAATTATAAATTTTTAAATTAAATATAGTAATTTTATTTTTTAATGCCACTAAATCTTAGGCTAAATGGATGAGGGTCCACTAACAAGTCTTGAAATGAAACAAACAAATACAGATAAGATAGACTATATTTTCAAAAAAATTGTTTACAGATCTGCTTATGTTGATTAAAGCTACAAATTCAATAACAAGATTGTTTGTAATAGATACATTTAACAGTTTAAGCATATGGCAGTGTGTCAAAATATGATTGATTTTACAGAGCAAAATCTTTTTAAATGTTGAATATCATCGTATTTTGCTTTTTTTTTTTAAAGGTAAAAGTCCACAATTATGCAAGCTCTGGCAGGTGAAAACAGCCTTCTGGCAGGGAAAACGTGTTTCCTTTTTAGGCTTAGTAATAACACTTTCTTCATTTATGCCGTTAAAAGACTGGACGATGTAACATCATTCGAGGGTGATGGGAAACTATGCTTAGTTGCCGTACAGGTCGTCGTGTTTTGGAAAGGACAAACTTTTTGCATATAAAGGAGAAAGAAATTTAATCCAAGACTTAAAAAATTTTCCTGGTTGTCGCAAGAAATCACTCTAAATGGAGTTGGTTTGGATCTGGAGTTTTCAATAACTTCGTTCCACTCAGAAGGAGTTTCGGACCACAGATTTTTGACCAATCAATGCCATATTCCTGTCACACTCCAGGTATGAGTGGCCCCTGATTGGACAAATCATTGTTATTTTTTCAAGTCTCTTAGTATAGTGTACAATGTAGTGAAGCATACGGAAAACCACATAGTTTTTGTTTTGTCCTGCGCAGGAATCACAGAAAATTTTAAGTTCTTTTACTTTCAAGTCAAGGGTGGTTGAAAATGAAATCCCAAAGCAAGGAACAAACCTCATCTCCTCCTTTTTTGCCATAGATTTCTGCATACGTATAAAAAAAAATTCAGAGTCTGAAAGTTTATGAATATTAAATAAGTAAAAAGATAGTTGACTACGATAATAGACATTGTTAGTACTAATTTTTGGGATTGGCAGATTCTTCTGGTAATCCATAGTAATCGCTTCTTTTGTTTTATCTATTTGTGCTTCGAGCCTAGCATTTCTCTTAATTGTGTAAAAAAGAATCAGCTCTCCTTAAATGTAATTCCCTTTTTTTCTAAAAGAGTTTTTAGTTCACAGTTTAGTTTTGCAAAATCATTATGATTATCGGCAAGTAGGGCCAACTTACTTTGAATTGATTCAATATTTACTGTAAGTTCGTCACAGGTGCTGCAGGTGGTGTCACGTATTAAATATTTGTTTGTACTTTTCCAGAGATACTTTATTGTTTGGATAATTTTCTTTGTATAAAGAAAACATTTTACTTACATTTAAGCTCTTCAGGTAAGTATTGTTTTTTTTTTTTTTTTTTGGATTTTGTTAGCCCATAGTGTGAGTTTCTTGTTTTAAAGGATTTAATGTGGTCAAATACTGAGGCAAACAATATCATCTGGAATCTTATTAGGCTTAGAAGAATGCTTTCCTCGCATGTCCAAAGGGGCTACGCCTGTTGTTTTTAGGCTCTTTTGTAAAATTCTGTACTCTTTTGGCTGTGATGCCGTGAAGGGACCGAAATGCCTTATAACAAACAGGTATTTCTACTACCTGGTCATTTCTCATTACTCTTAACCTTGTAAGTATAAGAAAAAGGTGTGAAAATCTGCTTCAGCCTCGGACTTTTTTGGCTTATGGCGCGTGACAGAACAGCATAATATCAGTCCACAAAGATAACATTGATTGTTTTTCATGTGATGAAAGTAGGTTGAACTTAGAAATAATATCTTTGTCTTTCACTTAAACTTATGTTTTTTAAAACACTCAAGTCTTAAAAATTTTACAGTCTGGTCCTAACTCATGACTACACAACCTCAACCTTTTCATTACATCTTGGCATACGGCCAAAAACTTTTCCTTTTCCTTCCACAGTTTTCAATTGTTACAGAATTTTCTTTGTCAGACATTTTAAACTGCACAAAACAACACTAATCTACACTACAATTAACCTGAAGCTATAAATAAACACTGGAATGCAAATTTCCAAAACACAATCAGCAGATGGGCAACAAACAACAGCACTAAGAGCAGAGACCTCTGTGGTCAGCAATTTGAACTAGATGGACTCTCATCCTTTTAGCCAACATTTATAGCACCTTCATCCTTTTAGCCTAGAACACGTATTTTTCAAACCTCTATAGCTTGTACACCTTCATCTTTTCAGCTTAGTTAGATACCATGCAATATTTTATAAGAAATAAAAATACAATAAATCAGTGTTAGCTCCAAAAACGACAATTAATGGACCCTCATCCTTTTAGCTTTGAGCTCTTCATCTGGTTTGTCTAAAATAAAAATCACAGTTCTAAATAAAATCAATGGATTTATTTTAAGCTGGCAAATTAATAAGTTCAACGTTTCAGAATTTTCATCACTCTATTTTCCACAAAGAATTGACAAACCGTTTAGTAAATTTAAAAGTTCCTTTGGCAAGAAAAAAAAATCCTTTGCCTCAGGGGTAGTCGGCTTTCGACTACACGGGAGGCTTCCCCTTTCTTCTGGGAGGCTGGCGACCCCGGGGCTACCTGAGCCTAGCTGTGAGACTCTCCTCACAGTCCTTCTAGAGCTAAGGTCTTTCTTCTCTCTTTCGGATCTTAGCTCGACATCTTTTATCTTTTCTGGGCAAATCTCGCCCACCTCTTCTTTTCTTCGACCCCACGTGGGTGTCACTTCCTCCTTCTTTTCGACCGGCGCATACCGGAGAACCCGGGGAGTGTCCCTGAATTGTCGCAGGGACTGATGTGTGCTTTGCACTGCCGATGGTGTTTTCTCTGGTATGACGCCAGGAGCCAGCCCCTTCGGGCCCTAGTCAGGAAGTGCGCCATGGATGCAGAGGTCGGACTCTGCATTGCTACGGTCGGCCCCCGGCACGTCTGGTTTCCGGTGCTGGGAGTACGGAGGTCGGGCCCCAGGGAACTGGGGTAGAGGCTCAGTCCTCGAGGGTTCCCGATTTTTCCGGGCCGCCCTTGTCGCACGATGCGCTGGTAAACTTAAAGTATGGAATCGCAAAAAACCCATCGACAACGATACAGAGAGGTTGGAGAAGGAATTCCCCCCTCTCCCTTCGTGTACTGGAGACCCGTTTGCTAAGAGTAGTCGTTTATTGAGGTCCCCTCCTTCGCGACCTCATAGCGAGACTCCGCCTTCGGCATCTCTGCAGGCCATGGCTTCCTGTGCCTCACAAGAGACGGGTACACCGGTTGTCTCTGATGAGTTACAGTCTGAGGACACACCAGTCAGAGGTCAGGAAATATCTTTTCCCTTGGTTTCCCCCGATGGGAAGAACATGGAGTATGCGGCGGACACCATCTTCACGGAGGTAAAGAGGATGAAAGAGGTTCTTCTCGACATGCGAGCAGCTACGTCGAGACAGAAGAGCCTAAGCACGGCAGTCAGGAACGGCATGATCTCTCTGGAGTCGTCTCTAGATCTGATCGATACATTTTGGCAGGTCTGGAAGATATCGATGGAGAGACTGCAGAGAGAAAGTTGCGAAAAAGAGACTCAGGCCCCATCACCATCTAAGGTGGCAGCAGCCTCTACCACGGCTGGGAAAAGAGCGGCCGGAAGTCCCCCTGAACATCCAAGGGAGGAAAAGCGGCAGAGAGACGCCGGAGAGCCTGCTTCTGTCAACGCGACAGAAGAGAGTGAGTTTCGCCCGGTAGTCTCAAAAAAGAAAAAAAGGAAAGCGAAGGCCGTAGATAAGAGCGGGAAGAGGCAAGACCTACCTCCACCTCCTCCCACACAAGTAAAGAAGCCGGAGAAACTCCCGCGTTCCAGGCCTGGGAGGCAGGTGGTGATTGTCAAACCTAAAGCTGGCAAGTCATACGCCGAGATTCTTGGTGCAATGAGGGCTGGAGTTACTCCCGAAGAGTCGGGCACCGTGGTACGCCACATAAGGAAGACTGTCACTGGAGGAGTATTACTGGAAATCGCAAAATGCGACGACAGAAGGAAACTCCAGGAGGCGATACAGAAGGCGGTGGGTGACAGGGGCGATGTTCGCTCCATTGTTCCTAAGGCAAGGCTAGAGATCCTAGATCTGGACGCCTTGACCACCGAAGCCGACTTCTCGGACGCCCTAAGCAGGGAGTTTCCTGTCCTTGGTGGCGAAATTAGGGTTACCCTCTTCAAGCCTAACCGGCAAGAACAGAGGAAGGCCGTGGTTGAGCTGCTCGAGAGTGACTCCTTGACAGTACTCCGAAAGGGGAAGATCAAGGTCGGGTGGGTCGTCTGCCGGATTCGGGGCCGTGTGGCGGTGGACAGATGCTTCCGCTGTCTCGGCTACGGTCACACTAGGAGGAACTGTTCCGGACCGGATAGGAGCAGTAATTGTTGGAAATGCGGCAGCGCCGAACACAAGGCGGCGGTTTTGCACGGGGGCTCCTTCTTGCGTCTTATGTACCGGAAACCCTGGAGCAAAGACAGATCATATTCCAGGATCAGGTGCCTGCGGGGTTTTCAAGAAAGCCCTGGACGACAGGAAAGCCCGTGCTAGGCCACGAAAATGATCCGGTTTATCCAGGCCAATCTGCAGAGATGTCACGCTGCGGACGCAACCCTTGAACAGCTGGCCTGTGAGACCAAAGCCCAGATAGTGATCGTCAGTGAACCCGTCCGAACCAAAACCAGCTCATCTTGGTTTTACGATGGACTCGGCACTGCGGCTGTTTGGATCGCAGACAGTCGTGGGGTCCGCGTACTGAGTCATGGTTCTGGTGACGGTTATGCCTGGGTTAAGTTGAACAGCGTTACCATTTACAGTGTGTACCTCTCCCCCAATTACTCCGCGCGAGAGTACCTGGAAAGGTTGGAAGCGCTGGAAGACAGTCTCTGAAACGTCCCTGGGCGTGTTATAGTGGCGGGTGACTTCAACGCCCGTGCGGTCGAATGGGGTATGCCCGTGACTAACGTGAGGGGAAGACATATTTTGGAGATGGTCTCGAGACTCGATTTGGAAGTTGCGAATAGAGGGACAAGGCCGACCTTCCGAAGCACTCTTGGTGAGTCAATACCAGATATTACGATAGTATCGGCCGATTTGCTTCCTTTAGTAGCGGAATGGCGAGTGATGGACGTCTACACTGCTAGTGACCACGAGTTCATCGCTTTCCATCTTATCGGTAATCGGCTGCCGCGGCTAGCGAATACCCGAAACGCTCTTGGCTGGAATCTGGCTAAGCTGGACAGGGGAAAACTTGTCGAGCAGCTAAATCGTAGTATCGAGGCTGGTGTTCCGGGGTTTCCCGAGTCCACTGAAACAGCTGAGGTTGAGGCTTATATCGACTCTTCCATGAAACTGATAGAAAACGCTTGCAATTCGTCAATGCCTCGGAAACGACCTTACCGGGGCCGTCGCCAAGCCTTCTGGTGGACAGACGAAATCGGCGAGCTCAGGAGAACTGCACTAATGTGCAGACATAGAGCGCAGCGAGCTCGAAACCGGCCTGAAGCTATAACTAGGTCGGCAGAGCACAAGGCTGCTAAGAAAGCTCTGAGTGCAGCAATTCGTTTGAGCAAAGCACGATGCTGGCGTGAGCTCTGCCAGGAAGTGGACTCGGACCCTTGGGGAAGAGGATACAAACTTGTGCGAAAAAAGCTCGGAGGAATAGGAAAAAGCACGGAAATGCCTGCTGGAATGATTTCGACGATCGTGGAAGCTCTCTTCCCAAGTCACCCTGTAAGGCGGGAGGAGAGAGTAGCGAGACCGGTACCAGACGTTCCCATTTTTACGGAGCAGGAGCTTGTAGCGGCGGTGTCTACCATGCGCAACAAGAAGGCTCCTGGACCTGATGGCATTCCAGCTGAGGTTTTGAAGATTGTGGCGGCGAGCTATCCACTCTTGCTGCTGAACATGTTTAATGCATGTTTGGTAGCGGGTGTGTTCCCGTCGCGCTGGAAGGTTGCTAGGTTGGCGCTGATCAGCAAAGGCAAAAGTGATCCGAACTCCCCGTCGGCATACAGGCCACTTTGTATGCTTGACACCGCGGGGAAGCTCTATGAAAGGTTACTGAAACCCAGGTTGCAGTCGTCCATCGAAGCCGCCGGAGATCTCTCTCCCCGGCAGCATGGCTTTCGAAAGCGACACTCAACTCTGAACGCCATTACAGAGGTGATCAGTGCCGTCCAGCAGGCCGAAACAGCTTGTCACCAGGCTCGGCCGATTGTGCTGTTGGTTACACTTGACGTAAAGAACGCGTTTAACTCTGCTCGGTGGGAGGATATGCTGGAGGCGTTGCAGCGGGATTTCAGCGTGCCCGACTATCTCCTAGTCATTGTGCAGGACTACCTGAAGAACCGACAGCTATTGTATGAAACCAAAGATGGAAGGAGAACAAAAGAGGTCACTGCCGGTGCGGCTCAAGGGTCTATTCTCGGCCCAGACCTATGGAATGTTTCATACGATGGTTTGCTTCGCCTCGAGATGCCCCACGACGTCTACCTCGTGGGTTATGCTGATGACGTGGCTGCAGTCATCACGGCGAGGACGCCGGACTTGGCACAGTTTACGCCTTAATCAGGTAATGATTCGGGTCAATGCCTGGATGACGAGACATGGACTTGAGCTGGCGGTTGCCAAGACCGAAATCGTTATGCTCACTCGACGGAGAATCCCCACTCTGATCTCTATGAATGTGGGGGGTGTCGAGGTTCGGACAAGGACTGCGGCGAAGTACCTGGGTGTGTTACTCGACTGCCGTCTTCGGTATTGGGAGCACATTCAGGCGGTGTGTGACAAAGCCTCTAAGGTGGTTATGTCTCTCAGCAGGCTGATGGCTAACGTAGGAAGCCCTAGGTCAAGTAAGAGACGCCTCCTCATGTCTACTGTAAACTCAACCCTTCTGTATGGCGCAGAGGTTTGGGCGGGTGTCATGAGGATAAGGCGATACAGTCAAAAGCTGTTATCGGTACAGAGAAGAGCGGCACTTAGGGTCGCCTGCGCCTATCGCACCGTTTCCGGTTCGGCCGTGGCGGTCGTGGCTGGGGTGATTCCTATTGACCTGCTGGCCATTGAGAGACAGACCGTCTTCCGGGAGGCTGCCGAGCGGGGTAGAGAGGATGCATTGGCTGCTGCCAGGGCGGAGACTCTGCAGGTTTGGCAGCGGAGGTGGACGGAAGGATCGGACGGTCGCTGGACCTTCCGTCTCATTCGAGAGCTTCAATCCTGGATAGATCGTGGCCACGGGGAGATAGATTTCTACCTGTGTCAGTTCCTGACGGGGCACGGTTACTTTAGGAAGTACCTCTACAGGATGGGAAAAGTCAGGTCGCCTCGGTGTGCTTACTGCCCGGAGGAAGATGATGATGTTCATCACACCTTCTTCGCTTGCGGGCGCTTCACCGAGGCCAGGCAAACGCTCGCCACCACAGTTGGTGATGTTACGGCAGAGACCATTGTGGAGATGATGCTGCAGAATGAGGACGCCTGGAATGCAGTCACCACTCATGTACATGCGATCCTTCATCAGAAGCGTGAAGACGGATGCCTGGCTGACCCCTAGCTTCCAAAACAAGTAGTTTTGTCCTGGTTGGGACATAAGACACACGGACCAGGCAAGATGTCATCCGAAAGGGTTCCGGCCTGGGCTCTCCGTGGCCCGTAGGGGGTTTAGTGGGTAGTCCGCAAGGGAGTCCCACACTCCGTGCGCAAATGCATTCCCCCTACGTAAAAAAAAGAAATAAAAATATTAATCAAATATGTCAAACTAAAAATCAGAGCTCTCTTCTAAAATAAAATAATAAAGTTTTAAAATAAAAATGAAATACCACTGGGAAATAACTAAAATAAAAATGTTCACTTCTAAGTACAATCACAATTCAAAAAATAAAAATTTAAACTTCTCTTTACACTAGTTAAACCTTAACTTTCAAGTCTCTGCAATTCAGATTATAACTCTCTCTCAAACAATTATTAATGTTCAATTAATGTCTAATTAATAATTCACAATAAAACAGTTCCAGTTAAATATTAATAAATTACTACTTTTCCAAATCTCAATTAATGTTATTAACAAAGTTCAATTTTAATTCCCTTTTCTTGCAAGCATGAACCAAATGTAACTTGTATGATCCTATTATGCTCTATTGTTCCTCGAGAATAAGTTATTCAGATTGCTCTGTAGTTTCTATGAATTTAATTTTTTCCTATAAAAAAGACAACAAAATTAATTTAATATCAAATCTGGAAGTCTATTTCAATAAAACTTACAATAAATTTGGTGCTTACCTGATAATTCCTCGCGGGAAAAAATTTAAGAAACACGGCGCACTGTAATCAACTTACTCACGAAAATAACCAAAAGAAGGGCGAAAATTATGAGGGGGCGCTTAAATACTTCCCTTTCCAACTTAATTTGCAGGACATCCGCAGTGTCTCTCATTGGTCCAGCTGTATAAAACAAGGAGAACAATACTCGCAACAAGACAAGTTCTAATCAATTCAAGGCAGACAACCTGCCATCCTAACAATTTAAAACTACCAGTACTAACTTGCCAAAGGATTACATGTTCGTTTTTACCCTGACTTTTCACAATATAATCTAAAATTAAATCCCAATATTTCGTTCCCAAAATTTTTATTTTATATATATATATATATATATATATATATATATATATATATATATAATATATATATATATATATATATATATAAACGCCCAAACGATTCCAAACCTAGTACTAATTTCATTCTCAAACTTATGACCATGATTTTAACCTTAAATAATTTTAAATTTCAAGACCAAAATTACCTTCAAACAAAAGGAACTGCTATGGGCACACGGATGGCTCCTTCTTATGCCAATCTTTTTATGGGACTATTGGAAAAGAATTTTTTAACCAGTCAAAATTATAAACCTCTAATTTGGTTCAGGTACATAGATGATATTTTTATAATATGGCAGCATGGTATCAAAGAACTTAACGACTTTCTTTTTAACCTCAATAAATTTAGCATTTTAAAATTTACATGGTCTATCTCACCAGATTCAGTAACATTCTTGGATACTGATGTATTTATTGAAAATCACAATTTGAAAACAAAAATTCATGTCAAAGACAGTAACAAAATGCAATATTTGCATTTCACCAGCTGCCATCCAGTTCACATTAAAAAATCTATACCCAAGAGTTTATCAATAAGAGCAAAAAATCTTTGTAGCAATCAATCTGACTTCCATAACTACATAAACAGATTGTCCCATGTACTTTTTGAAAGGGGGTATCCAAAAAATCTTGTTGATAGACAAATCAGAGCATCTAAAAATATTTCCAGTGCTATTAATCCTAATGATCCTAAATTTATCACCCAATATTTTCCTGGCCTTCATAAAATAAACAAAATTCTAAAGGTTTCTTTTCCTATTTTGGAATCTTCCCCTGAAACTAGAAATTTATTTTCTAAGCCCCCCAAAGTAATTTTAAAAAAACCTCCAAATTTACAAAACATTCTCTCTAGACCGAAATTAAAGTATGAAGGCAATACAAAAAGTAATAACATCAAATGTAATGTGTGCAATCCTTGTAACAAGCCAAGATGCGGCATTTGTAAGATGTTAATAAATTCTAAATCGTTTAAAAGTAGCACAACTGAAAAAGAATATCCTATTAAAGGTAACATTGATTGCACTACAAAAAACATAATTTATCAACTAACCTGTAAATTCTGTCCCAAAGACTATATTGGAAAAACCATCACTCCATTAAGAGTGAGAATGACCAATCATCGATTTGATGTTGCTCATCAAAATTATGAGAGACCATTATCTGCTCATGCGATTCAACACAATCAAAATAAATTAGAAAATTGCTTCAGCCTAAAAGGAATTTACCATTTAGAGCCAAACCCCAATCAAAATACCAATCTGATAAATTTAAGAAATGTTGAAATCGCACATCAATTAATTTTAAAATCAAGGCAACCAGATGGGTTGAACCTAAGATAATTCTCTTTTCCTTTTTATAACAAAAAAAAATTTTTAGTTCTATGTAAACATTTACAAATATTCTACATACAGCTGATTGGGATCTTGTTGTTTATGGTATTTATTTGTTAAAATTTTATTTTGGTTATGTCTTTTGTTTTTGGTTTGAGTTCTGTTTATATGTTTTAATTCAGTGTGTTCTGATGAAGGGTTGTGTCAACTCGAAAATTAAACATGAGCACTGAATTTTTGTTTCTATTTTTGTGTACACTATAAAGTACTTCGAAGAGTATATATATATATATATATATATATATATATATATATATATATATATATATAATCTTCAACATATTTATATCAATATATAATCTGTAGCCGTACAATATATTTCACAATTCCTCGTGAGAATGATTTGAATGTCTCTTATATAATGTCTCTGATTTGAATGTATATTATATTTAAATGTTATCCTGGATAATAAACCTAACAAAAAAAAAGAATTTAGTTAACCTATGCTAGTTATTGTTTGAAATATTAACCTACTTTAATATTGTTAATCATGTTAAAATTATATAATATTACCTATTCTGTTTGTACGTGCTATATATTAACTAACTAATACAGATTCAGCTTTATTTGGATGATTATTTGGTTCCTTTCCTTTATTTGGTGCTATATAGGGGTTGGCGGACGGAATACATCTTCTGATATCCTCCTCAATCCTAGTGTATCCAGTATTCCTATCAAAACCACACATAGATGTAATCACAACCGTTTCGTTACTAAAACTCTCCGTCCGTAACAGTTCAATTCAACGTCTTTTCCGAAGCCTATTGTGATACAGTAATAGCGTTTAAAAATATTTCATATTAAAACAAACAACTTTCTTCCGGAATACTCCGCATCAAGGCATCGATCGCACAATTTAAATTATTGAAATAATTTGCTTCATCGTAGAGAATGGCCTGCATTTAAGTAATGTTAATCCAAAACGTCTATTATTAAATATATTTCATATCAGCTTTAAAGATTAGTACTATTTTTGTGAACTACGCCGAATTAATAATATAACTAGAAGACCCTTAGTAACTTATAATTAGAGTCATGGATATAAGAAAATAGTAACTAAATTTTTGTGATGATAAAGATAATGTATTAATTAAACTCACGCCCCTGATACTCGTGTAGGCTCCTTTCTTCTTGGTGCAGTTCCATGCAGCAGAGGAAGACTTGTTGTAGTAGAGAAGGTCTTGCAAACTTTCTGACAGCATGTATTTCTCATCACCAAAAATGACAGACTCCTGAGGATCAATAATAGTATTATAAATTATGGAGTTTCAACTGTAACAGAATAACTGTTGTGAAATTTATTTGAGGAAATGGGACCTTTTTAAATGTAGAGGTCTGTAGTCAACAAAATCAGGAATTGGAACTTTCAGTTAATTTCAGTACCTAAACTCCTTCTCAGAAATATAAAATATACTGTAGCATAAGACTTGCGTACGTCAGGGTCCTAAATGTGTCGTTTTCACCAACTAGTAACACAAACAGGCAGAAACATCTACTGGCCGTGTTTAACTGAGACCGTGAATTTCACAGTTCAAATAGAAATAAATGTCAAGAGATAACAATATTGTCATCCCTTATTCTGATACGAAACTATAATTTAATTCATAAATTGCCAACCCCCTTTTCAAACTTTAAACATGTATAAATGTTAGATTATAAGAAGTATTCAACATATTTATACCAATATTATAATCTGTAGCCGTACATATATTTCACAATTCCTCGTGAGAATGATTTGAATGTAAATGTATATTACATTTGAATGTAATCCCGGATATTAAAACTAGTTCTAAAAAAAAAAAAAAAAGAATTTAGTTAACCTATACTAGTTAATGTTTGAAATATTAACCTACTTTAATATTGTTAATCATGTTGAAATTATATAATATTATCTATTCTGTTTGTACGTGCTATATATTAACTAACTAATACAAATTCAGCTTTATTTGGATGATTATTTGGTTCTTTTTATGAAAATCAATTTGTTCGATTCTATTATTAACATAAAGGATGCAGGATAACTGAGTTCGGAATTTAAACTGTTACTGTTGGACGGAGAGTTTTGTTGAGTAAAAGATTTTGTACATTAAGGTATATGCGAAGCAAACATTAAAATTATCTATCTTACCTAAGAGTACCTAGAAACGGTTTTGTCATCGCACGACACGTGATGTTTGGTCATCCTGGCGTTGAAGGGCTCAGAGGTTGGTTGGTTCTTGTGCCTGGAGCGTTGAATTAGCTGAAAAGAATTTTCTGGAAGTGAAGGGGAATCCATGTATGCTTTTCACGTCCCCCAGAATGGTCAATAATTGATGAAAATTATTGATCACAATGAGGAGCGGAGTGTGAGGGGCTGGGAGTACTGAAGTGGGTGTATATCTGTAGAGTCGTGGGGCAACAAAACGATCCCGGTTGAGATTTGCGTAGGGGTTGGCGGACGGAATACATCTTCTGATATCCTCCTCAATCCTAGTGTATCCAGTATTCCTATGAAAACCACACATAGATGTAATCACAACCGTTTCGTTACTAAAACTCTCCGTCCGTAACAGTTCAATTCAACGTCTTTTCCGAAGCCTATTGTGATACAGTAATAGCGTTTAAAAATATTTCATATCAAAACAAACACCTTTCTTCCGGAATACTCCGCATGAAGGCAACGATTGCACAATTTGAATTATTGAAATAATTTGCTTCATTGTAGAGAATGGCCTGCATTTAAGTAATGTTAATCCAAAACGTCTATTATTAAATATATTTCATATCAGCTATAAAGATTAGTACTATTTTTGTGAACTACGCCGAATTAATAATATAACTAGAAGACCCTTAGTACTTTATAATTAGAGTCATGGATATAAGAAAATAGTAACTAAATTTTTGTGATGATAAAGATAATGTATTAATTAAACTCACGCCCCTGATACTCGTGTAGGCTCCTTTCTTCTTGGTGCAGTCCCATGCAGCAGAGGAAGACTTGTTGTAGTAGAGAAGGTCTTGCAAACTTTCTGACAGCATGTAGTTCTCATCACCAAAATTGACAGACACCTGAGGATCAATAATAGTATTAGAAATTATGGAGTTTCAACTGAAACAGAATAACTATTGGGAAATTTATTTGAGGAAATGGGACCTTTTTAAATGTAGAGGTCTGTAGTCAACAAAATCAGGAATTGGAACTTTCAGTTAATGGCAACACCTAAACTCTTTCTCAGAAATATAAAATATACTGTAGCATAAGACTTGCGTACGTCAGGGTCCTAAATGTGTTGTTTTCACCAACTAGTAACACAAACAGGCAGAAACATCTTGTGGCCGTGGTTTTCTGAGACCGCGAATTTCACAGTTCAAATAGAAATAAATGTCAAGAGATAACAATATTGTCATCCCTTATTCTGATACGAAACTATAATTTAATTCATAAATTGCTAACCCCCTTTTCAAACTTTAAACATGTATAAATGTTAGATTATAAGAAGTATTCAACATATTTATACCAATATTATAATGTGTAGCCGTACATATATTTTACAATTCCTCGTGAGAATAATTTGAATGTAAATGTATATTACATTTGAATGTTATCCCGGATATTAAACCTAGTTCAAACGAAAAAAAAGAATTTAGTTAAGCTATGCTAGTTAATGTTTGAAATATTAACCTACTTTAATATTGTTAATCATGTTGTAAATATATAATATTACCTATTCTGTTTGTACGTGCTATATATTAACTATCTAATATAGATTCAGCTTTATTTAGATGATTATTTGTTTCTTTTTATGAAAATCAATTTGTTCGATTCTATTATTAACATAAAGGATGCAGGATAACTGAGTTCGGAATTTAAACTGTTACTGTTGGACGGAGAGTTTTGTTGAGTAAAAGATTTTGTACATTAAGGTATATGCGAAGCAAACATTAAAATTATCTATCTTACCTAAGAGTACCTAGAAACGGTTTTGTCATCGCACGACACGTGATGTTTGGTCATCCTGGCGTTGAAGGGCTCAGAGGTTGGTTGGTTCTTGTGCCTGGAGCGTTGAATTAGCTGAAAAGAATTTTCTGGAAGTGAAGGGGAATCCATGTATGCTTTTCACGTCCCCCAGAATGGTCAATAATTGATGAAAATTATTGATCACAATGAGGAGCGGAGTGTGAGGGGCTGGGAGTACTGAAGTGGGTGTATATCTGTAGAGTCGTGGGGCAACAAAACGATCCCGGTTGAGATTTGCGTAGGGGTTGGCGGACGGAATACATCTTCTGATATCCTCCTCAATCCTAGTGTATCCAGTATTCCTATCAAAACCACACATAGATGTAATCACAACCGTTTCGTTACTAAAACTCTCCGTCCGTAACAGTTCAATTCAACGTCTTTTCCGAAGCCTATTGTGATACAGTAATAGCGTTTAAAAATATTTCATATCAAAACAAACACCTTTCTTCCGGAATACTCCGCATGAAGGCAACGATTGCACAATTTAAATTATTGAAATAATTTGCTTCATTGTAGAGAATGGCCTGCATTTAAGTAATGTTAATCCAAAACGTCTATTATTAAATATATTTCATATCAGCTTTAAAGATTAGTACTATTTTTGTGAACTACGCCGAATTAATAATATAACTAGAAGACCCTTAGTAACTTATAATTAGAGTCATGGATATAAGAAAATAGTAACTAAATTTTTGTGATGATAAAGATAATGTATTAATTAAACTCACGCCCCTGATACTCGTGTAGGCTCCTTTCTTCTTGGTGCAGTCCCATGCAGCAGAGGAAGACTTGTTGTAGTAGAGAAGGTCTTGCAAACTTTCTGACAGCATGTATTTCTCATCACCAAAAATGACAGACACCTGAGGATCAATAATAGTATTAGAAATTATGGAGTTTCAACTGAAACAGAATAACTATTGGGAAATTTATTTGAGGAAATGGGACCTTTTTAAATGTAGAGGTCTGTAGTCAACAAAATCAGGAATTGGAACTTTCAGTTAATGGCAATACCTAAACTCTTTCTCAGAAATATAAAATATACTGTAGCATAAGACTTGCGTACGTCAGGGTCCTAAATGTGTTGTTTTCACCAACTAGTAACACAAACAGGCAGAAACATCTACTGGCCGTGTTTTTCTGAGACCGTGAATTTCACAGTTCAAATAGAAATAAATGTCAAGAGATAACAATATTGTCATCCCTTATTCTGATACGAAACTATAATTTAATTCATAAATTGCCAACCCCCTTTTCAAACTTTAAACATGTATAAATGTTAGATTATAAGAAGTATTCAACATATTTATACCAATATTATAATCTGTAGCCGTACATATATTTCACAATTCCTCGTGAGAATAATTTGAATGTAAATGTATATTACATTTGAATGTAATCCCGGATATTAAACCTAGTTCTAAAAAAAAAAAAAAAATTAGTTAACTTATACTAGTTAATGTTTGAAATATTAACCTACTTTAATATTGTTAATCATGTTGAAATTATATAATATTATCTATTCTGTTTGTACGTGCTATATATTAACTAACTAATACAGATTCAGCTTTATTTGGATGATTATTTGGTTCTTTTAATGAAAATCTATTTGTTCGATTCTATTATTAACATAAAGGATGCAGGATAACTGAGTTCGGAATTTAAACTGTTATTGTTGGACGGAGAGTTTTGTTGAGTAAAAGATTTTGTACATTAAGGTATATGCGAAGCAAACATTAAAATTATCTATCTTACCTAAGAGTACCTAGAAACGGTTTTGTCATCGCACGACACGTGATGTTTGGTCATCCTGGCGTTAAAGGGCTTAGAGGTTGGTTGGTTCTTGTGCCTGGAGCGTTGAATTAGCTGAAAAGAATTTTCTGGAAGTGAAGGGGAATCCATGTATGCTTTTCACGTCCCCCAGAATGGTCAATAATTGATGAAAATTATTGATCACAATGAGGAGCGGAGTGTGAGGGGCTGGGAGTACTGAAGTGGGTGTATATCTGTAGAGTCGTGGGGCAACAAAACGATCCCGGTTGAGATTTGCGTAGGGGTTGGCGGACGGAATACATCTTCTGATATCCTCCTCAATCCTAGTGTATCCAGTATTCCTATGAAAAACCACACATAGATGTAATCACAACCGTTTCGTTACTAAAACTCTCCGTCCGTAACAGTTCAATTCAACGTCTTTTCCGAAGCCTATTGTGATACAGTAATAGCGTTTAAAAATATTTCATATCAAAACAAACACCTTTCTTCCGGAATACTCCGCATGAAGGCAACGATTGCACAATTTGAATTATTGAAATAATTTGCTTCATTGTAGAGAATGGCCTGCATTTAAGTAATGTTAATCCAAAACGTCTATTATTAAATATATTTCATATCAGCTATAAAGATTAGTACTATTTTTGTGAACTACGCCGAATTAATAATATAACTAGAAGACCCTTAGTACTTTATAATTAGAGTCATGGATATAAGAAAATAGTAACTAAATTTTTGTGATGATAAAGATAATGTATTAATTAAACTCACGCCCCTGATACTCGTGTAGGCTCCTTTCTTCTTGGTGCAGTCCCATGCAGCAGAGGAAGACTTGTTGTAGTAGAGAAGGTCTTGCAAACTTTCTGACAGCATGTAGTTCTCATCACCAAAAATGACAGACACCTGAGGATCAATAATAGTATTAGAAATTATGGAGTTTCAACTGAAACAGAATAACTATTGGGAAATTTATTTGAGGAAATGGGACCTTTTTAAATGTAGAGGTCTGTAGTCAACAAAATCAGGAATTGGAACTTTCAGTTAATGGCAACACCTAAACTCTTTCTCAGAAATATAAAATATACTGTAGCATAAGACTTGCGTACGTCAGGGTCCTAAATGTGTTGTTTTCACCAACTAGTAACACAAACAGGCAGAAACATCTTGTGGCCGTGGTTTTCTGAGACCGCGAATTTCACAGTTCAAATAGAAATAAATGTCAAGAGATAACAATATTGTCATCCCTTATTCTGATACGAAACTATAATTTAATTCATAAATTGCTAACCCCCTTTTCAAACTTTAAACATGTATAAATGTTAGATTATAAGAAGTATTCAACATATTTATACCAATATTATAATCTGTAGCCGTACATATATTTCACAATTCCTCGTGAGAATGATTTGAATGTAAATGTATATTACATTTGAATGTAATCCCGGATATTAAACCTAGTTCTAACGAAAAAAAAAGAATTTAGTTAACCTATGCTAGTTAATGTTTGAAATATTAACCTACTTTAATATTGTTAATCATGTTGAAATTATATAATATTACCTATTCTGTTTGTACGTGCTATATATTAACTAACTAATACAGATTCAGCTTTATTTGGATGATTATTTGGTTCTTTTAATGAAAATCAATTTGTTCGATTCTATTATTAACATAAAGGATGCAGGATAACTGAGTTCGGAATTTAAACTGTTACTGTTGGACGGAGAGTTTTGTTGAGTAAAAGATTTTGTACATTAAGGTATATGCGAAGCAAACATTAAAATTATCTATCTTACCTAAGAGTACCTAGAAACGGTTTTGTCATCGCACGACACGTGATGTTTGGTCATCCTGGCGTTGAAGGGCTCAGAGGTTGGTTGGTTCTTGTGCCTGGAGCGTTGAATTAGCTGAAAAGAATTTTCTGGAAGTGAAGGGGAATCCATGTATGCTTTTCACGTCCCCCAGAATGGTCAATAATTGATGAAAATTATTGATCACAATGAGGAGCGGAGTGTGAGGGGCTGGGAGTACTGAAGTGGGTGTATATCTGTAGAGTCGTGGGGCAACAAAACGATCCCGGTTGAGATTTGCGTAGGGGTTGGCGGACGGAATACATCTTCTGATATCCTCCTCAATCCTAGTGTATCCAGTATTCCTATCAAAACCACACATAGATGTAATCACAACCGTTTCGTTACTAAAACTCTCCGTCCGTAACAGTTCAATTCAACGTCTTTTCCGAAGCCTATTGTGATACAGTAATAGCGTTTAAAAATATTTCATATCAAAACAAACACCTTTCTTCCGGAATACTCCGCATGAAGGCAACGATTGCACAATTTAAATTATTGAAATAATTTGCTTCATTGTAGAGAATGGCCTGCATTTAAGTAATGTTAATCCAAAACGTCTATTATTAAATATATTTCATATCAGCTATAAAGATTAGTACTATTTTTGTGAACTACGCCGAATTAATAATATAACTAGAAGACCCTTAGTACTTTATAATTAGAGTCATGGATATAAGAAAATAGTAACTAAATTTTTGTGATGATAAAGATAATGTATTAATTAAACTCACGCCCCTGATACTCGTGTAGGCTCCTTTCTTCTTGGTGCAGTCCCATGCAGCAGAGGAAGACTTGTTGTAGTAGAGAAGGTCTTGCAAACTTTCTGACAGCATGTAGTTCTCATCACCAAAAATGACAGACACCTGAGGATCAATAATAGTATTAGAAATTATGGAGTTTCAACTGAAACAGAATAACTATTGGGAAATTTATTTGAGGAAATGGGACCTTTTTAAATGTAGAGGTCTGTAGTCAACAAAATCAGGAATTGGAACTTTCAGTTAATGGCAACACCTAAACTCTTTCTCAGAAATATAAAATATACTGTAGCATAAGACTTGCGTACGTCAGGGTCCAAAATGTGCATTTTCACCAACTAGTAACACAAACAGGCAGAAACATCTTGTGGCCGTGGTTTTCTGAGACCGCGAATTTCACAGTTCAAATAGAAATAAATGTCAAGAGATAACAATATTGTCATCCCTTATTCTGATACGAAACTATAATTTAATTCATAAATTGCCAACCCCCTTTTCAAACTTTAAACATGTATAAATGTTAGATTATAAGAAGTATTCAACATATTTATACCAATATTATAATCTGTAGCCGTACATATATTTCACAATTCCTCGTGAGAATGATTTGAATGTAAATGTATATTACATTTGAATGTAATCCCGGATATTAAACCTAGTTCTAACGAAAAAAAAAGAATTTAGTTAACCTATGCTAGTTAATGTTTGAAATATTAACCTACTTTAATATTGTTAATCATGTTGAAATTATATAATATTACCTATTCTGTTTGTACGTGCTATATATTAACTAACTAATACAGATTCAGCTTTATTTGGATGATTATTTGGTTCCTTTAATGAAAATCAATTTGTTCGATTCTATTATTAACATAAAGGATGCAGGATAACTGAGTTCGGAATTTAAACTGTTACTGTTGGACGGAGAGTTTTGTTGAGTAAAAGATTTTGTACATTAAGGTATATGCGAAGCAAACATTAAAATTATCTATCTTACCTAAGAGTACCTAGAAACGGTTTTGTCATCGCACGACACGTGATGTTTGGTCATCCTGGCGTTGAAGGGCTCAGAGGTTGGTTGGTTCTTGTGCCTGGAGCGTTGAATTAGCTGAAAAGAATTTTCTGGAAGTGAAGGGGAATCCATGTATGCTTTTCACGTCCCCCAGAATGGTCAATAATTGATGAAAATTATTGATCACAATGAGGAGCGGAGTGTGAGGGGCTGGGAGTACTGAAGTGGGTGTATATCTGTAGAGTCGTGGGGCAACAAAACGATCCCGGTTGAGATTTGCGTAGGGGTTGGCGGACGGAATACATCTTCTGATATCCTCCTCAATCCTAGTGTATCCAGTATTCCTATGAAAACCACACATAGATGTAATCACAACCGTTTCGTTACTAAAACTCTCCGTCCGTAACAGTTCAATTCAACGTCTTTTCCGAAGCCTATTGTGATACAGTAATAGCGTTTAAAAATATTTCATATCAAAACAAACACCTTTCTTCCGGAATACTCCGCATGAAGGCAACGATTGCACAATTTGAATTATTGAAATAATTTGCTTCATTGTAGAGAATGGCCTGCATTTAAGTAATGTTAATCCAAAACGTCTATTATTAAATATATTTCATATCAGCTTTAAAGATTAGTACTATTTTTGTGAACTACGCCGAATTAATAATATAACTAGAAGACCCTTAGTACTTTATAATTAGAGTCATGGATATAAGAAAATAGTAACTAAATTTTTGTGATGATAAAGATAATGTATTAATTAAACTCACGCCCCTGATACTCGTGTAGGCTCCTTTCTTCTTGGTGCAGTCCCATGCAGCAGAGGAAGACTTGTTGTAGTAGAGAAGGTCTTGCAAACTTTCTGACAGCATGTAGTTCTCATCACCAAAAATGACAGACACCTGAGGATCAATAATAGTATTAGAAATTATGGAGTTTCAACTGAAACAGAATAACTATTGGGAAATTTATTTGAGGAAATGGGACCTTTTTAAATGTAGAGGTCTGTAGTCAACAAAATCAGGAATTGGAACTTTCAGTTAATGGCAACACCTAAACTCTTTCTCAGAAATATAAAATATACTGTAGCATAAGACTTGCGTACGTCAGGGTCCTAAATGTGTTGTTTTCACCAACTAGTAACACAAACAGGCAGAAACATCTTGTGGCCGTGGTTTTCTGAGACCGCGAATTTCACAGTTCAAATAGAAATAAATGTCAAGAGATAACAATATTGTCATCCCTTATTCTGATACGAAACTATAATTTAATTCATAAATTGCCAACCCCCTTTTCAAACTTTAAACATGTATAAATGTTAGATTATAAGAAGTATTCAACATATTTATACCAATATTATAATCTGTAGCCGTACATATATTTCACAATTCCTCGTGAGAATGATTTGAATGTAAATGTATATTACATTTGAATGTAATCCCGGATATTAAACCTAGTTCTAACGAAAAAAAAAGAATTTAGTTAACCTATGCTAGTTAATGTTTGAAATATTAACCTACTTTAATATTGTTAATCATGTTGAAATTATATAATATTACCTATTCTGTTTGTACGTGCTATATATTAACTAACTAATACAGATTCAGCTTTATTTGGATGATTATTTGGTTCCTTTAATGAAAATCAATTTGTTCGATTCTATTATTAACATAAAGGATGCAGGATAACTGAGTTCGGAATTTAAACTGTTACTGTTGGACGGAGAGTTTTGTTGAGTAAAAGATTTTGTACATTAAGGTATATGCGAAGCAAACATTAAAATTATCTATCTTACCTAAGAGTACCTAGAAACGGTTTTGTCATCGCACGACACGTGATGTTTGGTCATCCTGGCGTTGAAGGGCTCAGAGGTTGGTTGGTTCTTGTGCCTGGAGCGTTGAATTAGCTGAAAAGAATTTTCTGGAAGTGAAGGGGAATCCATGTATGCTTTTCACGTCCCCCAGAATGGTCAATAATTGATGAAAATTATTGATCACAATGAGGAGCGGAGTGTGAGGGGCTGGGAGTACTGAAGTGGGTGTATATCTGTAGAGTCGTGGGGCAACAAAACGATCCCGGTTGAGATTTGCGTAGGGGTTGGCGGACGGAATACATCTTCTGATATCCTCCTCAATCCTAGTGTATCCAGTATTCCTATGAAAACCACACATAGATGTAATCACAACCGTTTCGTTACTAAAACTCTCCGTCCGTAACAGTTCAATTCAACGTCTTTTCCGAAGCCTATTGTGATACAGTAATAGCGTTTAAAAATATTTCATATCAAAACAAACACCTTTCTTCCGGAATACTCCGCATGAAGGCAACGATTGCACAATTTGAATTATTGAAATAATTTGCTTCATTGTAGAGAATGGCCTGCATTTAAGTAATGTTAATCCAAAACGTCTATTATTAAATATATTTCATATCAGCTATAAAGATTAGTACTATTTTTGTGAACTACGCCGAATTAATAATATAACTAGAAGACCCTTAGTACTTTATAATTAGAGTCATGGATATAAGAAAATAGTAACTAAATTTTTGTGATGATAAAGATAATGTATTAATTAAACTCACGCCCCTGATACTCGTGTAGGCTCCTTTCTTCTTGGTGCAGTCCCATGCAGCAGAGGAAGACTTGTTGTAGTAGAGAAGGTCTTGCAAACTTTCTGACAGCATGTAGTTCTCATCACCAAAATTGACAGACACCTGAGGATCAATAATAGTATTAGAAATTATGGAGTTTCAACTGAAACAGAATAACTATTGGGAAATTTATTTGAGGAAATGGGACCTTTTTAAATGTAGAGGTCTGTAGTCAACAAAATCAGGAATTGGAACTTTCAGTTAATGGCAACACCTAAACTCTTTCTCAGAAATATAAAATATACTGTAGCATAAGACTTGCGTACGTCAGGGTCCTAAATGTGTTGTTTTCACCAACTAGTAACACAAACAGGCAGAAACATCTTGTGGCCGTGGTTTTCTGAGACCGCGAATTTCACAGTTCAAATAGAAATAAATGTCAAGAGATAACAATATTGTCATCCCTTATTCTGATACGAAACTATAATTTAATTCATAAATTGCTAACCCCCTTTTCAAACTTTAAACATGTATAAATGTTAGATTATAAGAAGTATTCAACATATTTATACCAATATTATAATCTGTAGCCGTACATATATTTCACAATTCCTCGTGAGAATGATTTGAATGTAAATGTATATTACATTTGAATGTAATCCCGGATATTAAACCTAGTTCTAACGAAAAAAAAAGAATTTAGTTAACCTATGCTAGTTAATGTTTGAAATATTAACCTACTTTAATATTGTTAATCATGTTGAAATTATATAATATTACCTATTCTGTTTGTACGTGCTATATATTAACTAACTAATACAGATTCAGCTTTATTTGGATGATTATTTGGTTCCTTTAATGAAAATCAATTTGTTCGATTCTATTATTAACATAAAGGATGCAGGATAACTGAGTTCGGAATTTAAACTGTTACTGTTGGACGGAGAGTTTTGTTGAGTAAAAGATTTTGTACATTAAGGTATATGCGAAGCAAACATTAAAATTATCTATCTTACCTAAGAGTACCTAGAAACGGTTTTGTCATCGCACGACACGTGATGTTTGGTCATCCTGGCGTTGAAGGGCTCAGAGGTTGGTTGGTTCTTGTGCCTGGAGCGTTGAATTAGCTGAAAAGAATTTTCTGGAAGTGAAGGGGAATCCATGTATGCTTTTCACGTCCCCCAGAATGGTCAATAATTGATGAAAATTATTGATCACAATGAGGAGCGGAGTGTGAGGGGCTGGGAGTACTGAAGTGGGTGTATATCTGTAGAGTCGTGGGGCAACAAAACGATCCCGGTTGAGATTTGCGTAGGGGTTGGCGGACGGAATACATCTTCTGATATCCTCCTCAATCCTAGTGTATCCAGTATTCCTATGAAAACCACACATAGATGTAATCACAACCGTTTCGTTACTAAAACTCTCCGTCCGTAACAGTTCAATTCAACGTCTTTTCCGAAGCCTATTGTGATACAGTAATAGCGTTTAAAAATATTTCATATCAAAACAAACACCTTTCTTCCGGAATACTCCGCATGAAGGCAACGATTGCACAATTTGAATTATTGAAATAATTTGCTTCATTGTAGAGAATGGCCTGCATTTAAGTAATGTTAATCCAAAACGTCTATTATTAAATATATTTCATATCAGCTATAAAGATTAGTACTATTTTTGTGAACTACGCCGAATTAATAATATAACTAGAAGACCCTTAGTACTTTATAATTAGAGTCATGGATATAAGAAAATAGTAACTAAATTTTTGTGATGATAAAGATAATGTATTAATTAAACTCACGCCCCTGATACTCGTGTAGGCTCCTTTCTTCTTGGTGCAGTCCCATGCAGCAGAGGAAGACTTGTTGTAGTAGAGAAGGTCTTGCAAACTTTCTGACAGCATGTAGTTCTCATCACCAAAATTGACAGACACCTGAGGATCAATAATAGTATTAGAAATTATGGAGTTTCAACTGAAACAGAATAACTATTGGGAAATTTATTTGAGGAAATGGGACCTTTTTAAATGTAGAGGTCTGTAGTCAACAAAATCAGGAATTGGAACTTTCAGTTAATGGCAACACCTAAACTCTTTCTCAGAAATATAAAATATACTGTAGCATAAGACTTGCGTACGTCAGGGTCCTAAATGTGTTGTTTTCACCAACTAGTAACACAAACAGGCAGAAACATCTTGTGGCCGTGGTTTTCTGAGACCGCGAATTTCACAGTTCAAATAGAAATAAATGTCAAGAGATAACAATATTGTCATCCCTTATTCTGATACGAAACTATAATTTAATTCATAAATTGCTAACCCCCTTTTCAAACTTTAAACATGTATAAATGTTAGATTATAAGAAGTATTCAACATATTTATACCAATATTATAATCTGTAGCCGTACATATATTTCACAATTCCTCGTGAGAATGATTTGAATGTAAATGTATATTACATTTGAATGTAATCCCGGATATTAAACCTAGTTCTAACGAAAAAAAAATTAGTTAACCTATGCTAGTTAATGTTTGAAATATTAACCTACTTTAATATTGTTAATCATGTTGAAATTATATAATATTACCTATTCTGTTTGTACGTGCTATATATTAACTAACTAATACAGATTCAGCTTTATTTGGATGATTATTTGGTTCCTTTAATGAAAATCAATTTGTTCGATTCTATTATTAACATAAAGGATGCAGGATAACTGAGTTCGGAATTTAAACTGTTACTGTTGGACGGAGAGTTTTGTTGAGTAAAAGATTTTGTACATTAAGGTATATGCGAAGCAAACATTAAAATTATCTATCTTACCTAAGAGTACCTAGAAACGGTTTTGTCATCGCACGACACGTGATGTTTGGTCATCCTGGCGTTGAAGGGCTCAGAGGTTGGTTGGTTCTTGTGCCTGGAGCGTTGAATTAGCTGAAAAGAATTTTCTGGAAGTGAAGGGGAATCCATGTATGCTTTTCACGTCCCCCAGAATGGTCAATAATTGATGAAAATTATTGATCACAATGAGGAGCGGAGTGTGAGGGGCTGGGAGTACTGAAGTGGGTGTATATCTGTAGAGTCGTGGGGCAACAAAACGATCCCGGTTGAGATTTGCGTAGGGGTTGGCGGACGGAATACATCTTCTGATATCCTCCTCAATCCTAGTGTATCCAGTATTCCTATGAAAACCACACATAGATGTAATCACAACCGTTTCGTTACTAAAACTCTCCGTCCGTAACAGTTCAATTCAACGTCTTTTCCGAAGCCTATTGTGATACAGTAATAGCGTTTAAAAATATTTCATATCAAAACAAACACCTTTCTTCCGGAATACTCCGCATGAAGGCAACGATTGCACAATTTGAATTATTGAAATAATTTGCTTCATTGTAGAGAATGGCCTGCATTTAAGTAATGTTAATCCAAAACGTCTATTATTAAATATATTTCATATCAGCTATAAAGATTAGTACTATTTTTGTGAACTACGCCGAATTAATAATATAACTAGAAGACCCTTAGTACTTTATAATTAGAGTCATGGATATAAGAAAATAGTAACTAAATTTTTGTGATGATAAAGATAATGTATTAATTAAACTCACGCCCCTGATACTCGTGTAGGCTCCTTTCTTCTTGGTGCAGTCCCATGCAGCAGAGGAAGACTTGTTGTAGTAGAGAAGGTCTTGCAAACTTTCTGACAGCATGTAGTTCTCATCACCAAAATTGACAGACACCTGAGGATCAATAATAGTATTAGAAATTATGGAGTTTCAACTGAAACAGAATAACTATTGGGAAATTTATTTGAGGAAATGGGACCTTTTTAAATGTAGAGGTCTGTAGTCAACAAAATCAGGAATTGGAACTTTCAGTTAATGGCAACACCTAAACTCTTTCTCAGAAATATAAAATATACTGTAGCATAAGACTTGCGTACGTCAGGGTCCTAAATGTGTTGTTTTCACCAACTAGTAACACAAACAGGCAGAAACATCTTGTGGCCGTGGTTTTCTGAGACCGCGAATTTCACAGTTCAAATAGAAATAAATGTCAAGAGATAACAATATTGTCATCCCTTATTCTGATACGAAACTATAATTTAATTCATAAATTGCTAACCCCCTTTTCAAACTTTAAACATGTATAAATGTTAGATTATAAGAAGTATTCAACATATTTATACCAATATTATAATCTGTAGCCGTACATATATTTCACAATTCCTCGTGAGAATGATTTGAATGTAAATGTATATTACATTTGAATGTAATCCCGGATATTAAACCTAGTTCTAACGAAAAAAAAGAATTTAGTTAACCTATGCTAGTTAATGTTTGAAATATTAACCTACTTTAATATTGTTAATCATGTTGAAATTATATAATATTACCTATTCTGTTTGTACGTGCTATATATTAACTAACTAATACAGATTCAGCTTTATTTGGATGATTATTTGGTTCCTTTAATGAAAATCAATTTGTTCGATTCTATTATTAACATAAAGGATGCAGGATAACTGAGTTCGGAATTTAAACTGTTACTGTTGGACGGAGAGTTTTGTTGAGTAAAAGATTTTGTACATTAAGGTATATGCGAAGCAAACATTAAAATTATCTATCTTACCTAAGAGTACCTAGAAACGGTTTTGTCATCGCACGACACGTGATGTTTGGTCATCCTGGCGTTGAAGGGCTCAGAGGTTGGTTGGTTCTTGTGCCTGGAGCGTTGAATTAGCTGAAAAGAATTTTCTGGAAGTGAAGGGGAATCCATGTATGCTTTTCACGTCCCCCAGAATGGTCAATAATTGATGAAAATTATTGATCACAATGAGGAGCGGAGTGTGAGGGGCTGGGAGTACTGAAGTGGGTGTATATCTGTAGAGTCGTGGGGCAACAAAACGATCCCGGTTGAGATTTGCGTAGGGGTTGGCGGACGGAATACATCTTCTGATATCCTCCTCAATCCTAGTGTATCCAGTATTCCTATGAAAACCACACATAGATGTAATCACAACCGTTTCGTTACTAAAACTCTCCGTCCGTAACAGTTCAATTCAACGTCTTTTCCGAAGCCTATTGTGATACAGTAATAGCGTTTAAAAATATTTCATATCAAAACAAACACCTTTCTTCCGGAATACTCCGCATGAAGGCAACGATTGCACAATTTGAATTATTGAAATAATTTGCTTCATTGTAGAGAATGGCCTGCATTTAAGTAATGTTAATCCAAAACGTCTATTATTAAATATATTTCATATCAGCTATAAAGATTAGTACTATTTTTGTGAACTACGCCGAATTAATAATATAACTAGAAGACCCTTAGTACTTTATAATTAGAGTCATGGATATAAGAAAATAGTAACTAAATTTTTGTGATGATAAAGATAATGTATTAATTAAAC
Source organism: Homalodisca vitripennis (assembly GCF_021130785.1). Taxonomy (NCBI): domain Eukaryota; kingdom Metazoa; phylum Arthropoda; class Insecta; order Hemiptera; family Cicadellidae; genus Homalodisca; species Homalodisca vitripennis. Next base: position 49,410 of record NW_025777598.1, on the reverse strand, counting down.
TCACGCCCCTGATACTCGTGTAGGCTCCTTTCTTCTTGGTGCAGTCCCATGCAGCAGAGGAAGACTTGTTGTAGTAGAGAAGGTCTTGCAAACTTTCTGACAGCATGTAGTTCTCATCACCAAAAATGACAGACACCTGAGGATCAATAATAGTATTAGAAATTATGGAGTTTCAACTGAAACAGAATAACTATTGGGAAATTTATTTGAGGAAATGGGACCTTTTTAAATGTAGAGGTCTGTAGTCAACAAAATCAGGAATTGGAACTTTCAGTTAATGGCAACACCTAAACTCTTTCTCAGAAATATAAAATATACTGTAGCATAAGACTTGCGTACGTCAGGGTCCTAAATGTGTTGTTTTCACCAACTAGTAACACAAACAGGCAGAAACATCTTGTGGCCGTGGTTTTCTGAGACCGCGAATTTCACAGTTCAAATAGAAATAAATGTCAAGAGATAACAATATTGTCATCCCTTATTCTGATACGAAACTATAATTTAATTCATAAATTGCCAACCCCCTTTTCAAACTTTAAACATGTATAAATGTTAGATTATAAGAAGTATTCAACATATTTATACCAATATTATAATCTGTAGCCGTACATATATTTCACAATTCCTCGTGAGAATGATTTGAATGTAAATGTATATTACATTTGAATGTAATCCCGGATATTAAACCTAGTTCTAACGAAAAAAAAAAGAATTTAGTTAACCTATGCTAGTTAATGTTTGAAATATTAACCTACTTTAATATTGTTAATCATGTTGAAATTATATAATATTACCTATTCTGTTTGTACGTGCTATATATTAACTAACTAATACAGATTCAGCTTTATTTGGATGATTATTTGGTTCCTTTAATGAAAATCAATTTGTTCGATTCTATTATTAACATAAAGGATGCAGGATAACTGAGTTCGGAATTTAAACTGTTACTGTTGGACGGAGAGTTTTGTTGAGTAAAAGATTTTGTACATTAAGGTATATGCGAAGCAAACATTAAAATTATCTATCTTACCTAAGAGTACCTAGAAACGGTTTTGTCATCGCACGACACGTGATGTTTGGTCATCCTGGCGTTGAAGGGCTCAGAGGTTGGTTGGTTCTTGTGCCTGGAGCGTTGAATTAGCTGAAAAGAATTTTCTGGAAGTGAAGGGGAATCCATGTATGCTTTTCACGTCCCCCAGAATGGTCAATAATTGATGAAAATTATTGATCACAATGAGGAGCGGAGTGTGAGGGGCTGGGAGTACTGAAGTGGGTGTATATCTGTAGAGTCGTGGGGCAACAAAACGATCCCGGTTGAGATTTGCGTAGGGGTTGGCGGACGGAATACATCTTCTGATATCCTCCTCAATCCTAGTGTATCCAGTATTCCTATGAAAACCACACATAGATGTAATCACAACCGTTTCGTTACTAAAACTCTCCGTCCGTAACAGTTCAATTCAACGTCTTTTCCGAAGCCTATTGTGATACAGTAATAGCGTTTAAAAATATTTCATATCAAAACAAACACCTTTCTTCCGGAATACTCCGCATGAAGGCAACGATTGCACAATTTGAATTATTGAAATAATTTGCTTCATTGTAGAGAATGGCCTGCATTTAAGTAATGTTAATCCAAAACGTCTATTATTAAATATATTTCATATCAGCTATAAAGATTAGTACTATTTTTGTGAACTACGCCGAATTAATAATATAACTAGAAGACCCTTAGTACTTTATAATTAGAGTCATGGATATAAGAAAATAGTAACTAAATTTTTGTGATGATAAAGATAATGTATTAATTAAACTCACGCCCCTGATACTCGTGTAGGCTCCTTTCTTCTTGGTGCAGTCCCATGCAGCAGAGGAAGACTTGTTGTAGTAGAGAAGGTCTTGCAAACTTTCTGACAGCATGTAGTTCTCATCACCAAAAATGACAGACACCTGAGGATCAATAATAGTATTAGAAATTATGGAGTTTCAACTGAAACAGAATAACTATTGGGAAATTTATTTGAGGAAATGGGACCTTTTTAAATGTAGAGGTCTGTAGTCAACAAAATCAGGAATTGGAACTTTCAGTTAATGGCAACACCTAAACTCTTTCTCAGAAATATAAAATATACTGTAGCATAAGACTTGCGTACGTCAGGGTCCTAAATGTGTTGTTTTCACCAACTAGTAACACAAACAGGCAGAAACATCTTGTGGCCGTGGTTTTCTGAGACCGCGAATTTCACAGTTCAAATAGAAATAAATGTCAAGAGATAACAATATTGTCATCCCTTATTCTGATACGAAACTATAATTTAATTCATAAATTGCCAACCCCCTTTTCAAACTTTAAACATGTATAAATGTTAGATTATAAGAAGTATTCAACATATTTATACCAATATTATAATCTGTAGCCGTACATATATTTCACAATTCCTCGTGAGAATGATTTGAATGTAAATGTATATTACATTTGAATGTAATCCCGGATATTAAACCTAGTTCTAACGAAAAAAAAGAATTTAGTTAACCTATGCTAGTTAATGTTTGAAATATTAACCTACTTTAATATTGTTAATCATGTTGAAATTATATAATATTACCTATTCTGTTTGTACGTGCTATATATTAACTAACTAATACAGATTCAGCTTTATTTGGATGATTATTTGGTTCCTTTAATGAAAATCAATTTGTTCGATTCTATTATTAACATAAAGGATGCAGGATAACTGAGTTCGGAATTTAAACTGTTACTGTTGGACGGAGAGTTTTGTTGAGTAAAAGATTTTGTACATTAAGGTATATGCGAAGCAAACATTAAAATTATCTATCTTACCTAAGAGTACCTAGAAACGGTTTTGTCATCGCACGACACGTGATGTTTGGTCATCCTGGCGTTGAAGGGCTCAGAGGTTGGTTGGTTCTTGTGCCTGGAGCGTTGAATTAGCTGAAAAGAATTTTCTGGAAGTGAAGGGGAATCCATGTATGCTTTTCACGTCCCCCAGAATGGTCAATAATTGATGAAAATTATTGATCACAATGAGGAGCGGAGTGTGAGGGGCTGGGAGTACTGAAGTGGGTGTATATCTGTAGAGTCGTGGGGCAACAAAACGATCCCGGTTGAGATTTGCGTAGGGGTTGGCGGACGGAATACATCTTCTGATATCCTCCTCAATCCTAGTGTATCCAGTATTCCTATGAAAACCACACATAGATGTAATCACAACCGTTTCGTTACTAAAACTCTCCGTCCGTAACAGTTCAATTCAACGTCTTTTCCGAAGCCTATTGTGATACAGTAATAGCGTTTAAAAATATTTCATATCAAAACAAACACCTTTCTTCCGGAATACTCCGCATGAAGGCAACGATTGCACAATTTGAATTATTGAAATAATTTGCTTCATTGTAGAGAATGGCCTGCATTTAAGTAATGTTAATCCAAAACGTCTATTATTAAATATATTTCATATCAGCTATAAAGATTAGTACTATTTTTGTGAACTACGCCGAATTAATAATATAACTAGAAGACCCTTAGTACTTTATAATTAGAGTCATGGATATAAGAAAATAGTAACTAAATTTTTGTGATGATAAAGATAATGTATTAATTAAACTCACGCCCCTGATACTCGTGTAGGCTCCTTTCTTCTTGGTGCAGTCCCATGCAGCAGAGGAAGACTTGTTGTAGTAGAGAAGGTCTTGCAAACTTTCTGACAGCATGTAGTTCTCATCACCAAAAATTGACAGACACCTGAGGATCAATAATAGTATTAGAAATTATGGAGTTTCAACTGAAACAGAATAACTATTGGGAAATTTATTTGAGGAAATGGGACCTTTTTAAATGTAGAGGTCTGTAGTCAACAAAATCAGGAATTGGAACTTTCAGTTAATGGCAACACCTAAACTCTTTCTCAGAAATATAAAATATACTGTAGCATAAGACTTGCGTACGTCAGGGTCCTAAATGTGTTGTTTTCACCAACTAGTAACACAAACAGGCAGAAACATCTTGTGGCCGTGGTTTTCTGAGACCGCGAATTTCACAGTTCAAATAGAAATAAATGTCAAGAGATAACAATATTGTCATCCCTTATTCTGATACGAAACTATAATTTAATTCATAAATTGCCAACCCCCTTTTCAAACTTTAAACATGTATAAATGTTAGATTATAAGAAGTATTCAACATATTTATACCAATATTATAATCTGTAGCCGTACATATATTTCACAATTCCTCGTGAGAATGATTTGAATGTAAATGTATATTACATTTGAATGTAATCCCGGATATTAAACCTAGTTCTAACGAAAAAAAAGAATTTAGTTAACCTATGCTAGTTAATGTTTGAAATATTAACCTACTTTAATATTGTTAATCATGTTGAAATTATATAATATTACCTATTCTGTTTGTACGTGCTATATATTAACTAACTAATACAGATTCAGCTTTATTTGGATGATTATTTGGTTCCTTTAATGAAAATCAATTTGTTCGATTCTATTATTAACATAAAGGATGCAGGATAACTGAGTTCGGAATTTAAACTGTTACTGTTGGACGGAGAGTTTTGTTGAGTAAAAGATTTTGTACATTAAGGTATATGCGAAGCAAACATTAAAATTATCTATCTTACCTAAGAGTACCTAGAAACGGTTTTGTCATCGCACGACACGTGATGTTTGGTCATCCTGGCGTTGAAGGGCTCAGAGGTTGGTTGGTTCTTGTGCCTGGAGCGTTGAATTAGCTGAAAAGAATTTTCTGGAAGTGAAGGGGAATCCATGTATGCTTTTCACGTCCCCCAGAATGGTCAATAATTGATGAAAATTATTGATCACAATGAGGAGCGGAGTGTGAGGGGCTGGGAGTACTGAAGTGGGTGTATATCTGTAGAGTCGTGGGGCAACAAAACGATCCCGGTTGAGATTTGCGTAGGGGTTGGCGGACGGAATACATCTTCTGATATCCTCCTCAATCCTAGTGTATCCAGTATTCCTATGAAAACCACACATAGATGTAATCACAACCGTTTCGTTACTAAAACTCTCCGTCCGTAACAGTTCAATTCAACGTCTTTTCCGAAGCCTATTGTGATACAGTAATAGCGTTTAAAAATATTTCATATCAAAACAAACACCTTTCTTCCGGAATACTCCGCATGAAGGCAACGATTGCACAATTTGAATTATTGAAATAATTTGCTTCATTGTAGAGAATGGCCTGCATTTAAGTAATGTTAATCCAAAACGTCTATTATTAAATATATTTCATATCAGCTATAAAGATTAGTACTATTTTTGTGAACTACGCCGAATTAATAATATAACTAGAAGACCCTTAGTACTTTATAATTAGAGTCATGGATATAAGAAAATAGTAACTAAATTTTTGTGATGATAAAGATAATGTATTAATTAAACTCACGCCCCTGATACTCGTGTAGGCTCCTTTCTTCTTGGTGCAGTCCCATGCAGCAGAGGAAGACTTGTTGTAGTAGAGAAGGTCTTGCAAACTTTCTGACAGCATGTAGTTCTCATCACCAAAATTGACAGACACCTGAGGATCAATAATAGTATTAGAAATTATGGAGTTTCAACTGAAACAGAATAACTATTGGGAAATTTATTTGAGGAAATGGGACCTTTTTAAATGTAGAGGTCTGTAGTCAACAAAATCAGGAATTGGAACTTTCAGTTAATGGCAACACCTAAACTCTTTCTCAGAAATATAAAATATACTGTAGCATAAGACTTGCGTACGTCAGGGTCCTAAATGTGTTGTTTTCACCAACTAGTAACACAAACAGGCAGAAACATCTTGTGGCCGTGGTTTTCTGAGACCGCGAATTTCACAGTTCAAATAGAAATAAATGTCAAGAGATAACAATATTGTCATCCCTTATTCTGATACGAAACTATAATTTAATTCATAAATTGCCAACCCCCTTTTCAAACTTTAAACATGTATAAATGTTAGATTATAAGAAGTATTCAACATATTTATACCAATATTATAATCTGTAGCCGTACATATATTTCACAATTCCTCGTGAGAATGATTTGAATGTAAATGTATATTACATTTGAATGTAATCCCGGATATTAAACCTAGTTCTAACGAAAAAAAAAAGAATTTAGTTAACCTATGCTAGTTAATGTTTGAAATATTAACCTACTTTAATATTGTTAATCATGTTGAAATTATATAATATTACCTATTCTGTTTGTACGTGCTATATATTAACTAACTAATACAGATTCAGCTTTATTTGGATGATTATTTGGTTCCTTTAATGAAAATCAATTTGTTCGATTCTATTATTAACATAAAGGATGCAGGATAACTGAGTTCGGAATTTAAACTGTTACTGTTGGACGGAGAGTTTTTGTTGAGTAAAAGATTTTGTACATTAAGGTATATGCGAAGCAAACATTAAAATTATCTATCTTACCTAAGAGTACCTAGAAACGGTTTTGTCATCGCACGACACGTGATGTTTGGTCATCCTGGCGTTGAAGGGCTCAGAGGTTGGTTGGTTCTTGTGCCTGGAGCGTTGAATTAGCTGAAAAGAATTTTCTGGAAGTGAAGGGGAATCCATGTATGCTTTTCACGTCCCCCAGAATGGTCAATAATTGATGAAAATTATTGATCACAATGAGGAGCGGAGTGTGAGGGGCTGGGAGTACTGAAGTGGGTGTATATCTGTAGAGTCGTGGGGCAACAAAACGATCCCGGTTGAGATTTGCGTAGGGGTTGGCGGACGGAATACATCTTCTGATATCCTCCTCAATCCTAGTGTATCCAGTATTCCTATGAAAACCACACATAGATGTAATCACAACCGTTTCGTTACTAAAACTCTCCGTCCGTAACAGTTCAATTCAACGTCTTTTCCGAAGCCTATTGTGATACAGTAATAGCGTTTAAAAATATTTCATATCAAAACAAACACCTTTCTTCCGGAATACTCCGCATGAAGGCAACGATTGCACAATTTGAATTATTGAAATAATTTGCTTCATTGTAGAGAATGGCCTGCATTTAAGTAATGTTAATCCAAAACGTCTATTATTAAATATATTTCATATCAGCTATAAAGATTAGTACTATTTTTGTGAACTACGCCGAATTAATAATATAACTAGAAGACCCTTAGTACTTTATAATTAGAGTCATGGATATAAGAAAATAGTAACTAAATTTTTGTGATGATAAAGATAATGTATTAATTAAAACTCACGCCCCTGATACTCGTGTAGGCTCCTTTCTTCTTGGTGCAGTCCCATGCAGCAGAGGAAGACTTGTTGTAGTAGAGAAGGTCTTGCAAACTTTCTGACAGCATGTAGTTCTCATCACCAAAATTGACAGACACCTGAGGATCAATAATAGTATTAGAAATTATGGAGTTTCAACTGAAACAGAATAACTATTGGGAAATTTATTTGAGGAAATGGGACCTTTTTAAATGTAGAGGTCTGTAGTCAACAAAATCAGGAATTGGAACTTTCAGTTAATGGCAACACCTAAACTCTTTCTCAGAAATATAAAATATACTGTAGCATAAGACTTGCGTACGTCAGGGTCCTAAATGTGTTGTTTTTTCCACAACTAAACGTAGCTCTACCTACACCGCCCAACACACAGGAGACTCTCCAGAAAGAGCATTCTGTGATGGCTGCGTGAGTTTTGACCCTGCACGAGGAGCCGCAGGACCAGTTGTCACAGTTCATATAGAAAGAAATGCTAAGAGATAACAAGATAGTCATACCCTTATTCTGAGATACGAAACGTATAACTATGTTCCAATTCAGCCATAAATTGCCAACCCAACCTGCCCCTTACTTCGACCCCACCTCATCTCCCCACACTCCCCTATTCACTGATGTACCACGACCCAACTCCTCACCCCTCCCCCAGCTTCTTTACCCCCCCTTAACGCACCTAACCTTCCCTGTGCCCCGCCCACCAATCCACCCCACACTTTTCAAACCCTTTTAAACACATGTATAAATGTCTAGATAATATAGAAGTATTCCAACATATCTTATAACCAATATTCAAACATCTGTAGCCGTTCATGCTATTTCCACAATATTCCTCGTGGATAAAGTTTTTTGAATGTAAAGTGTATATTACGCCATTTGAATGTAAACCCCGGATATTAAAACCTTTTTTTTGGATTATAACCTAATTTAAAAAATTGTTAATCATGGTATAATTAATAATATAACTAGAAAAGACCCCTTAGTAGTACTTATTATAATTAGAGTTATGGATATTAGAGGAAAAATAGTAACTAAGTTTTTTGTGATGATAAAGAAAATGTATTTAATTAAAAAACACAAACTTCACGCCCCAGATACACTCGTGAAGAGCCTTCCTTTCTTCCTTGGTGCAGGGCAAGGAGTCAGCCATTCAGCAGAGGAAGACTATGTTGTAGTAGGAGAAGGTATTGAAAACTTTCTGACGGCATGTAGTTTCATCCACCAAAAATGACAGACACCTGACGATCAATAATAGTATTAGAAATTATGGAGTTGCAAACTGAACAGAATAACTATTGGGGAAATTTATTTGAGAAATGGGTCCTTTTTAAAATGTACGAGGTCTGTAGTCAACAAAATCAGGAATTGGAAACTTCAGGAGTGCCCCGCCCAACCCACCTAACTCTTTTTCAGAAATATAAAATAGACTGTAGCATAATACTTGCGACGTCAGGGTCCTAAATGTGGCATACATAATTATTCACTCAACAACTACTGTAAGAGACTTGTATGAAACACAGCGACATGAAACTCTTCAAGAGGCCTAGTTGGTTATTACACTCTCCCCCCCCCGTGCCAAGAACTCAGTGAATGTCACCAATTCTCCCTCATACTCAGACTGTCCACACCAATAGAAACGACCACATTCGCTGCCAAGCTGGTAATCCAATATTCCCCTTCCACACACCTACTCCCCCTTCCATCGCCCCCCCAATACGCCCCCCACCCTACAACCCCCCTCCCCGAAACCACTGATAATTTAATCACCCATCTACAACTGTGCCAGTACCCCATCACTTATCTAAACTTTTATGAATTTCAGTCATGGAATATACAAATGTCGTAGATTATAAGATATGTTTATGTCTAAACTACATAAAAAATTATACCCACCTTTATATCCCATACCCCCAATAACAATATTATTATAATTCCTGTAGCTCGGTACATATATTTTACAATCCTATCTCCAGAACACCGTGCCACCACGACGCACCCACCCAAACGCCACCCCGCAAGCCCCTACCCCCCCCCCCCCCCCAACCTCCTGATATGAAGACAAATCAATCGCTATCATCCCCCACACATTCTACATTTGAGCCAATGTAAGCCCCCCACATCCACCACCGCAGATATGTCAAAATCCCAATAGAGTTCGTAAAAAAAATAATACATGAAATAAACTACCCAAACTCAGTACTCCCTACTCCCTACCTCACTCCAGTTGACTATTGTCCTCCCTGATAATAACTATGCTATCCCTACATTTAACTCACCTCGCGCGCCTAATACCATCCGTTGTCTACTACTATATCTCACTATATTCACCCCCCTATCCCTCCCCACTGTTTCACGTCCCACAGAGTGACATATCACTACTTAACTAACGCTATACTCAGTCATTCTCTGACTTGCTCACGTTCACTGCGCATCCGATTATTTTTGGTTTTTTGTCGTCTAACCATCTGCCCACACTCACTCTCAACTATTATTGTGCTACCACGCTCTTCCTTATTTATCTCCATTGTCATAACCAACACGAGACCCCCCAGGCCACAGGACGAACCTGACACCCGTGTCGCCGCCAAATCAAATTAGATGAAAAAATCCTAGTCTACCTGCCTTCCAGGGACGCCGCCTCGCAAGAGAGATTATTCTGCATGATATAACAAGACCCCCGATTGAGTCCACCATCCTCTACCCACACCTCGACACGCGCCCCTATATGAGCTCGAAAGCACATATAAGAACACATAACACTAGTACATACTCCCCCTCATCTATCATCCTCTCATCCCTAAGCAAGCTATCTATTCACTGTAAGATACCAACACACGGCTCCCCAAGATTTGTGTCCAAACAGCAACCAAATATCTCCAGAACATGCCCCCGTAGCAAAAATTGCATATCCCCACCTACTGGTTTCATCCTGGCGTCGTTGAAGGGCATCAGAGGTTGGTTGGTTCTTGTGCCTGGAGGCGATTGAATTAGCTGTGAAAAGAATTTTCTGGAAGTGAAGGGGAATCCATGTATTATGCTTTTCACGTTCCCTGTAGACATAAAAGCCGCATCAAGATGTCATTACTTAGAGCATGTTAGAACAATTTGTAATTGATCATACGAACTGTTGGACTGGCCGGACGGATGATAGCTTGAGAGGTCCGAGCCGCGTTAAGTAGATGAAGTGGGGACTCGATACATATTCTTGTAGAGGTCAGTGAAGCACTTAAACCATTCAACACACTGTGTCTAACTCAGAAAACTGAGTATCTCATCCAGTTCGAGAGATAGAATGAGGAATAACGTGCGCCGTCTCGGCGGATGGTGCGCCAGACGCATATATTCCAATATACATTGCAAGGTAGAGGTATCAACTCGGGGAATTGTTTGATCGTTGGATTGTTTTTTTTATTATTTTTTCCTTTTGTTCCCTCCCTACTGCAATCAAATACTATAATAACCAACTTCAACAATCAAACATACCCCCCCTCATCTCATACAAAACCATCCCCCCCAAGACCTACTATCCACCCCCTCTACCCCCCCCCCCCACCCAATCCCCCCCACCCACTCTAACATCCCCCCACTGCCCGACCCCCACATACAATACACCACCATGACCCCGGATGGATTATAACGCAACCCCCCGCCCACCAAACCATTGGATTTGGGATATAGGTTGGGTTTTTAATGGGAACACCCCCCCCCACCCCCCCTATACCTACCCACCCCATTAAAGCCCCACACCCCATCGCGGCGCCAGATAAGCTGCATCGCCCCCCAGCCCCCGCCACCAGTCGGCCCCCCCACACCACGCGCCCCACCCCCCACCCCGCGTCGCCTCAACCACCTCCGCCCTCGCCCGCCCACACCCCAGAGAGCCACCCCCCCGCCCCCGCCCACCCCCCCCGCCCGACCCCCCCCCCGCCCGCAGACCCCACACCCCCCCGCCCCCTCCACCCCCCCCCCCTGCCCCGACCCCCCGACTCCCTACCACCACCCCGCCGCCGCCGCACACTCACTGTAACCCCAAACAAACCCCTAAGAAGACTACCCCCATCCAGACGCCAAGACACACTCCCCCCTCCCCCCCATCCCCGCCCCCTCCGCGCCCCCGCGGTGACCCATGCGCCCCCCCTCAAGAGACAACCCCCCCCCACCCGCCCAACAACCCACCCCCCCCCCCCCCCCCCACCTTGGACATCGAACACGCTCGTCCCCCTGCACCCAACCGACACAACCCGCACCGCCCCCCTGCGGCCAACCACCCCACCACCCACCCCCCCCCCCCCACCCCACCCCCTCCGTCCCTTCCCCCCGCCCGCGCCCACCCACCCCTTACCCCACTCCCCCCTACCGACCTCTGGATTTCCCCGTTCTCGTTTCTCGCCCCCGCGGGATGTTGCCGATACCTGATGGGCGTCCCCACTAAACGGATGGAAACCTAAGGGGTTTGTCCCCCCCCCCAAGGGCTATGTGTTGGAGGTGGGGTTTCCCGGGACGGGGGGGGGGGGGGCGGAGGGCTGGGAGGGGGGGGGGGTGCGGGCGGGGTGAGTGGGCAATTTGTGGTGAGGAGCAGGGGATTTGATTTTACGGATATGTTGAATCTTATTGGTAATAAAATATAAATAGTACATATAAAAATACGATATCAAAAAATACTAATATTTCTCTTTTGAGGGAGGTGGTTAGGAGCGGAGGTGCGATGTATTAATTAGAATAATATGGGTATATATAGTCCGGGTTGAAATAACTCAGATTTAGCGGTATGGGATTTGGGTGTGGGTTTTGGGGGGGTGGACGGGGGAAGGTGTCGTGGGTTTTTCCCATAAAATCAAAATGCGGAGGGCGAAGCGAGGTTGATGGGACCGGAGCGGTACGTGCGGGGGCACCACGCGCGACGATTAGAATACAAGACAAAATTTTGGAATAAAAAAAAAATAAACGAAAATAATTGGAATGGAATAATTGGCGGAATGCTGGTAGCACCCCCCCCCCCCACCCCCACCCCCCCCCCCACCACCCCCCCCACCCCCCCACCCCACCCACCCCCACAACCAACCACCACCCAACACACCCCACCAACCCCAACCCCCACCCAAACAACCAACACACCAAACACCACCCCCACCACCAACCCACCCCCCCACCCACCACAAAACCCCCAAACCAAAACAACACCCCACAACCCCACCAACCAAACCACCCCCCCACCCAACACACCCCACCCCCCACCCAACCAACCCCACCCCACACAACCCAAAACCCACAACACCACCCAAACACCCCCAACCCACCCCCACCAACCAACAACACCACAAACAACCCCCCCAACAAACACCCCCAACACCCCCCCAAACCAACCCCACCCCACCACAAAAAACACCACCACACCAACACCCCAACCACAAAACCCCCCCCCCCCCCCCCCAACCCCAACAACCCCCCACCAACAACCACCACCCCCCCCCACCCCCAAACAACCCCCCACCCCAAACCACCACACCACAACCCCAACCAACCCCACAACCCCCACAAACCCACCACAAAACCACCAACAACCAACACCCCCCACCCCCAAACCCACCCACCCCACCCACCCCACCACCCACCCAACCAACCACCCCCCCACCCCCACCACCAACACCCACACACCCCACCCACACCCCAACACCACCCACCCACCCCCAAACCCACCACCCAACACACCACCACCAACCCCCAACCCCACCCCCCCCCAAACCACACAACCAACCACCCCCCCCACACCACCCACAACACCCACCCCCCAACCCAACCCACAACAACCACCACACCCCACCCCAACCCCCCCAACCCAACCACCCCCACCACACACACCACCAAACCCACAACCCCACACCAAACAACCCCCCCCCAACCACCACAACACCCCCCCAACCCCCACCCCACACAACCACACCCCCCACACACCACCCACCCCCCCCCCAACACCCACCCCCCCACCCCAACCCCCCCCAACCCCCCACCACCACCCACAACCACCACCCCCACCCCCCACCCCACACAACCCCCCAACCACCCCACCAACCCCCCCACCCCCAACCCCAACCCCCCCACACAACCCAAACCACCCCAACCACCCACCACACAAACCCCCCACCCCCCCCCACACACCCACCAAACCACAAACCAACCACCCCCCCAAACCCACCACACCAACCCCCAACAACCCCACCCCCACCCCCCCACCCCCCACCCCCCAACACACCCCCAACACCCCACCCCCAACACCAACACCACACCCCCCACCAACCCAACAAACACCCACACCCCCACCACCCCACACCCCACCCCCCCCCCCCCACCACAACACCCCCCCCCAACACCCACAACCCCCCCACAACCACAAACACCCCCCAAACCAACCACCACCCACACCCCAACACCCCCAACCCACCCCACACACAAACCACCACACCCCCCCCACCCCCCCCACCCCCACACACCCCCACCCCCACACCCAACCACCCCCAAACCCCCCACACCCCCCCACCCCCCCCACCCCACCCCAACCCCCCCAACCACCACCAACCCCACACAAACCCCCCCCCACCCCCCAACCCACACCCCCCCCCACACACCACCAAAACCCCACCCACACAACACCACCCCAACCCCAACACCCCCACCCACCCCCCCACCCACCCCCCCCCCCACCAACCCCACCCCCCCCCCCCCACCCCCCACCCACAACACCACCCCACCCACCCCCCACCCCACCCCCCACCAAACCACCCCACCCCCCCACACACCACCCCCAACACACCCCCACCACCCCCCCCCCCCCACCCACACCCCCCACCACCCCCCACCCACACCCACAACCACACACCAACCCCCCCCCCCCCCCCCACCCAACCCCACCACCCACCACACCCCCCCACCCACCCACCCACCCACCACCCCCACCCACCCCACCAACCCAACCCCCAACCACACCCCCCCACCCACCACACACCCACCCCACCCCACACCCCCCCCCCCACCCCACAACCACCAACCCCCCCCCCACACCCAACCACCCACCCCACCCCCCCCCACCACCCCCCCACCACCACCCACCCAACCCCAACCCACACCCACCCCCCCACCCCACCCAACCCCCCCAACCCACCCCCCCAACCACCCCCCAAACCACAACACCACCCCCCCAAACCCACCCCCACAACACCCCCCCCCCAACCCACCCCCAACCCCCACCCACCACCAAAAACACCCCCCCCCAACCCCACCCCCACACCCAACACACCCCCCCCCCACCCACCCACAACCCACCACCCCCCACACACAACCCACCACCACCCCCCAAACCCCCCCCAACCACCCCAACCCAACACCCAACACCACCCACCCCCCCACCCCCCCCCCCCCACACACCCCACCCCCACCACCCCCCACCCACCCCCCCCCCCACCCCCCCACCCCCCCACCACCCCCCCACACCCCACCCCCACCCACACCCCACCCCCCCCCAACCCCCAAACCCCCCCCCCACACACCCCCCCAACACCACCACACCCACCACCACCCCACAACCCCCCCCCCCCCCCACCCAACACCCCACCCCACCCCCCACAACCCCCCCCACCCACACACCCACCCCCCACCCACCCACAACCAACCCCCCCCCCACCCCCCCCCCCCCCCCCCCAACAACCCCCCCCCCCCCAAACCCCACCCCCCCCCAACCCCCCCCCCCCCCAACCCCCCCCCCCCCCCACCCCCCCCCACCCCCCACCACCCCCACCCCCCCCAACCCCCCAACCCCCCCCCACACCCAAACCCCCACCAACCACCCCCCCCAACCACCAAACCCCCCCCCACCCACAAAACCCCCCACCCCCAAACCCCCCCCCCACAAACCCCCAACCCCCACCCCACCCACCCCAAACACACCCCCCCCCCCCCCCCCACCAACCCCCACACCCCAACCCCCCCCACCCCAAAAACACCCCCCACACACCCCACCCCCCCCCCCCACCCCCCCACACAAAACCCCCCCAAAACCCCCCCCCCCCCCCACCAACCCCCCCCCACCCCCCACCCCCCCCCCCCCCCCCCCCCCCCCCACCCCCCCCCCCCCCCCCCCCACACCCCCCCCCCCCCCACCCCCCCCCCCCCCCCCCCCCCCCCCCCCCCCCCCCCCCCCCCCCCCCCCCCCCCCCCCACCCCCCCCCCCCCCCCCCCCCCCCCCCCCCACCCCCCCCCCCCACCCCCCCCCCCCCCACCCCCCCCCCCCCCCCCCCCCCCCCCCCCCCCCCCCCCCCCCCCACCCCCCCCCCCACCCCCCCCCCCCCCCCCCCACCCCCCCCCCCCACCCCCCCCCCCCCCCCCCCCCCCCCCCCCCCCCCCCCCCCCCCCCCCCCCCCCCCCCCCCCCCCCCCCCCCCCCCCCCCCCACCCCCCCCCCCCCCCCCCCCCCCCCCCCCCCCCCCCCCCCCCCCCCCCCCCCCCCCCCCCCCCCCCCCCCCCCCCCCCCCCCCCCCCCCCCCCCCCCCCCCCACCCCCCCCCCCCACCCACCCCCCCCCCCCCCCCCCCCCCCCCCCCCCCCCCCCCCCCCCCCCCCACCCACCCCCCCCCCCCCCCCCCCCCACCCCCCCCCCCCCCCCCCCCCCCCCCCCCCCCCCCCCCCCCCCCCCCCCCCCCCCCCCCCCCCCCCCCCCCCCCCCCCCCCCCCCCACCCCCCCCCCCCCCCCCCCCCCCCCCCCCCCCCCCCCCCCCCACCCCCCCCCCCCCCCCCCCCCCCCCCCCCCCCCCCCCCCCCCCCCCCCCCCCCCCCCCCCCCCCCCCCCCCCCCCCCCCCCCCCCCCCCCCCCCCCCCCCCCCCCCCCCCCCCCCCCCCCCCCCCCCCCCCCCCCCCCCCCCCCCCCCCCCCCCCCCCCCCCCCCCCCCCCCCCCCCCCCCCCCCCCCCCCCCCCCCCCCCCCCCCCCCCCCCCCCCCTCCCCTTCCCCCTTACTTCCTATAATAACCTTTAATTAAACATTAAATAATAAACGCAACTCACCACAAAGATAAAACATAATATACTTACGAGAGAACTAGTTGCAGTGTATAATTAAAAAACTAGCGTAAACTTTAACAAAAATTAAATACAATAAAATTCTGTTACTAAGAACAATCGACAGCTGTTAAACCACCAAAAACACATGTTCAAATTGAATGCATACGGGGTGTCCGAATACTGCAACATCAACTGACGCAAAATATATTTTATACTCTATATCAAACTATTAACATGTTTGAGTAACCAATTTATTAGAAAATGTAAATAAAATCATGTTGTTGTTTATTTCTTACTGTTTCAAAACATAATATACATATTCTTAATATAACATAATAAACTGTTATTTTCCACTATTCCATCTTGTCAAAGTAGTTTTTAGCTAATTTTTTACATCTATAACAGAATATGTATTTCTATGGTTAAAAATTTGTTGTTTAATATTCTACTAAGTAGGGGCTTTTAATCAAATTTATGCATAATATATTGTATTTAAAATAAGTTAACTGTTAAAGAGTGTGCAAAATAATAACTACGTCATTCATATTGTGGATTAATTTATTTTTAGATTTTTGTTTAGCAACATACTCTTGAACAGCCAACAAAGTATATAGAGGGTACTTTCTTGAGGTATTAAATTTTATTACAAGTTTAAAGGAGGATACAGAGCGATCTGTAAGTGTTCATCAACTAATTATAAGTTTGTGGCGGTCAATAGTTTGAGGTGTTTTCACAAAAAATTTTGAAGATTATAAATATTAAAAATTATTGCAGGACGTAAAGTTCATATTTTTTTGAAACTATTATAATAGTGGATGTTTATGTGCTTAAATTGTCAGTTAAAAGAGTAAAAATGTTTTAGATACTCTTATTATTCTTTGTGTTTTGTAATTTTCAATAAATATTGAGAACTCACAACCTGCAATAGTATTTATTAAACACTTAATGTTAACCTGTTCATTTATAATTGAGCTACAATACCATAACTAAACCATATTTTGAATACAACTGAGATTTAATATTCAATTAAATCGTAATATGGTACTGTTATATAACTGCAATAAATCGTAAAGCTTCGGAAAAATTTTCATAAGCTTATGGCGCCTACCTGTGGAAGATGAATATCTGTGATACACATCTTTATTGATTTTGTTGAATTTTTGGTTTCGAATGTGGTATTCCATGTTCTATAATAGTTTAGATCAAAATTAAATTAAAGATTATTTGACGTTATGGGTATGATGGTAAACTGCCTCTAGCTACTCTCATGCCTTAACCTCATTCCTACCCATCATGTCACCCGTTGGGAGTACCCCAATCCTAATCGGGAAGTGCCTTTCTGACAGTGTTGCTGGGGCTGATGTGCCCACGCGTTAGTGAAGATAACGGATCTGAGAACCAGCCATATCATTCCGTGGTCAGGAAGTGCGCAGTGAGCAGAGATGTCACAGTTTCTGCTTGTTATGTGTGAGGTCTCGGTTAAACGAGCTAACACCAGGCTCCATGGACTGGAGTGAGGTCCGTTTTGTCCAAGTACCTGAGGGCAAGTTCCTGGTGATATTGTTAGGATTGTCCTAATGGAGGGAACTACAGAATTTCTAACCCACGATAAAAGAAATGACGCCAATCAATTATAATGTTTAAATTAATAATCCTCTTAACATTGCTTCCACCATAGAAGTGCTTTCTCTTTAACATGATATAAATTCCCACGTCATATATTTAATAAAAACCAGGTAAAAAGATATGACTATCGGCCAGTTTCACTAACCCGTAGCCACTAACTTTGGAGCACATGGTAAACCGTAGTAGTTTTGATATTGTATGGAAAATAACCTGTTTTTCTCTCTCAATCATACAGTATGGTGTTCGCTAAAGAAAATCAACTACGAATATCTTGATCTCACTAGAGACTAAAATGTTGAATGCATTCCTCGAACGAAAACGAGGTTTTAGCGGTCTTCTTCGACCTTAGAAAAGCCTATGATACCGCCTGGCGACGAGGGATTATAAAACAACTTGGTGTTAGGGAGGGTCGGCGGAAACATGTTATCATTCATTACACATCTTAGTAGGATTTTTCAGTTAGGGACTAAGAACAAACCTTTCTGATTCAGTAAATGTGTAAAATAGAGTGCTCCAAGGTAGTTACTCTCTTTTTACTCATATCCATGCTCTGGTTAGACCTAACGCTTTTTAAAATGCTTAATATCATGCATCACACTGCCATAAGAATAGCGACAGGTACATTCCGTTCCAGTCCTGTGGTTAGTTTATTGTCTGAATCTGGAGAACCACCCTTGCCACAAAGAGAATTACTGTCGGCAAATGTTTGGTTCGCTCTAATGTCCCGCATACAGTGAATAGTAAATTTAAGCTACATTTTGAAAACAAAATCTCAAAAAAAACGAACCTTTTTTTGCGTAATAGTTGAATCCATGCTGATTAGATTGAGAAGCCATGAAATTGAGTTATTCCAACGCCATTTCATTGATTTTACTTGCATTGAGAGCCCGACTATTATAACATCGCTGCAAGATTTTACTAAACGAAACGTATCTGGAAGTTTTTAGCAGCGTGCGTTGCGAAGAACTTAACAAATAGAGGCCTTGCAACAATATATATTTATATAGGTCAAAGAACGAAGCTGGCATTAGTTACGCCTTTGTGACAACGAGATCTGTCAGGATTCAGTCACATTCCTGCGTCCTTAGTGTACACGGTTGAACTAACAGCCATTTGTGAAGGCACTAAACATTGTGTACTTGGAGGTAGGTACTGTGCTCTGACTCGTTAAGCAGCCAACACGCTAGTAGGGAAATAACCCAACAATGTTCTTGTTAAAAATGTAAGAAACTCATTAAACGGACCTTGCGAGAAGAAATGTTCAGGTGGTACTCATGTGGGTGCCAGGACACGCAGGGGTCCCAGGCAATGAGTTAGCTGACCGAGGCGCAAGAGGTTCGCTGATACTTCTCCAATTGACTCAACAACCCGTAATATCAGATATGAAACCCGTTGTAAAAAAGTTACTGAGAGACGAGTGACAAAGCTCATGGCCGGACATGATAGACAAAAGTAGGATACAGAAGTACCAAGGGAGTCCTCGAATCGCATCAGCCGCAGGGAGGAATTAGATTTATGTCATCTCATCATTGGACATATTGTGCTCACTCACAGCTGCGTAATGAACGGCAAAAATCCATCTTATTGTCCATCGTGATATGGTCTCTTTAACAATTAAACATGTATTTACTGAGTGTTTATTATTTTCTCGGGAGAGAAAGACTCATCATATCCCTGAAAAAATTCCAGAATTGCTTTGAGAAAACATAATAAAATAAAAAGTCTCCTTAGATTTCCCGGTAGTACTTTATTACTGGGCAGATTGCGAAAAATTTAAATACCTGATTACTCTAGTCCACTATCACGCTTTAGTCTGGACTGGGTGATTCTCATTGATATTCTCTCAGGTATATTGATAGCTAATTGTAATAATTTTATTCTAAACTAATTCGCTACCTGAGCAGGGCGCCATCGGAAAAATCAGACAATGATATCTTCTGTTTTTGGCCCTTAAGGTAAAAAGGAATAATTTGTGCTGATGAATTCCCTGATGTTTAATTAGCACTTTTGCAATATGTCTTTCTAGATGGTCACAAATTTTGATATTAAAACGGTGACTATATATCTTAGTCTTTATCGAACTCTCCACTTGTTTAATATTCCGAAATGAAGTCATAATCATGTTTCGGTCTTTTTTCCAGAAGTAGTGATTTTTTTTTGTTTTCATATTGCTACAACTTTTTTATATGTTTTACTAAACCTGTAAAATATTCCAGGGAGTAAACATTTTAAAAGATATTTCTCAGAATAGTATTTAATGGAGTGTAATATTTAATGATTAAACACTTTGATTAACTTAATTAGGATTCCTATAAACAATTTGTACGGTCTCATACATTTAAAAACTATGTAATATAACACCTAGTATTAAATAAAAAAATTTATTTTTGTGAAATCGATAAAATCATTTCTTTGACTGTTTATTGTGTTTAGATTCATAACCAGGTGTTACTTGTTTTAGTATCTAATTTTTTAATATCAAATGTATGTTTATGTTTCATATATATATAAAAAAATAAATAATTATGTAATTTTATAAGAAAATTGAATAACCTATGCCCTACTAACTCGGCTCTTAATTATTTCCAAATTAATAAGTAAATGAATAAATATTCTAGTGTAACACTTCTACTAAAATGAATAACGAGATAAAATTGGTAGTTTAAACCAAATTGAAGCAAACCAAATAATATATTCTACACAATATGTTTTAGTTCACTAGCAATATGGAATTACATTTTCTTTAAACTCAATAAAAATTAAATGAAAACTAATAAAAAAAACTCAAAATACTAATAGTGCTCCTACGGCTGAATTGAATTACATTTAGACAGTTCGTTTCTGTTAAAACTTATTAGGACATATTTGTTTATATGTCTATAGTAATGGTTAAAATATTTATAATATATTATGTGCGTAAATAAAAATTAACCAACATGGTTCTACAGGACGCGAGCGTACATGAGTGCCCTGGTCGTGAGTTTAATTACCTACATTATCTTCTATTTTACAAGTAATTAGTTGATATTTATTAATTTAAATTCCTCCGATTATTAATTAATTAATTAATCCTTACCTACTTATGTTGGATAAATAGGCGTTAACTAGAAACTAATACTTAAACGTAATATGAAATAAATCGGATATTCCTGTTCATTTTCCTAGCCATATTTTTGTAATTTTTGTGCATATTTTGCCTTGTTTCGTTGGGATTAACACGTGAAGAAAAGGGATACATACCAGTTCTCAAATTGTAATTATTGTGACAAAATTTCAGTTAAGTCGATTTTATAACTGCATTATTTGCATCACTAAAATGTTCATAGATTTAGTTTAAATTCAATAACTCGTTGTAATAAAAACATTAGTTTTTAATAAACTCAAACCGTGTTGTGTTTTCACTTACGTAAACGGATATCGAATAATTTTAATGAATAAACAGCTTGATTGTGAGTTTAAAAATTTCTAGTAATAACTTTACAACTAGTTTTTGGTAAACCGTCGCAGCAGCACCAAGTTAGGAGAATGTTGCACTGCTAATCAAGTTTTCACAAATTGATGGTTAAAGTAAAACTGTGCCCAGCTAACAATTTACATCACTATATATTTGTATGAATACTGCACTGAATAACTATTCAAATGTAGAACCGAAGCTTTCAAGTTATAATTTTCTAATATCATAGAATACAACTTTTCTGTTGCAATCATGTCAAAGCGCTTTGGTGTAGAAATCTTCATGCGTTGTATAGACATTTGTGTTAGTATTAGCGCTTGGCGCTATCTATTCAAACCCCAATTCCACAATATGAATGTGCTGAAGGTTATGTCTGTTACTAAAGCAACCTTCAGAGGCCTTCATTCCACTCATTTGTGAAAATATAATGTAACATTCCGCGTGAGTAATAAATTAAACCCTGGCTTCTTCCTTCATTCCCTCAGCGATAATTCCTTTCCTGTTGTTCTTTAATCGTGCCTTACAAACGTGGCTCGCTAAACCTTCGTTTGTAATGTAAGCTTCCGCGTGAGTAATAAATTAAACCTTGCCTTCTTCCCTCATTCCCTCAGCGATAATTCCTTTCCTGTTATTCTTTAATCGTGCCTTACAAACGTGGCTCGCTAAACCTTCGTTTGTAATGTAAGCTTCCGCGTGAGTAATAAATTAAACCTTGCCTTCTTCCCTCATTCCCTCAGCGATAATTCCTTTCCTGTTATTCTTTAATCGTGCCTTACAAACGTGGCTCGCTAAACCTTCGTTTGTAATGTAGGCTCTCTTTCTTTATTTAGGCGTTCATTGTGTATGTGTTTCAGTGAAACTACAAAACATGCGTAGGATATTGTTTCGCATTACGTAACAATATTCTTTTAAGTTATAACTTTTGTTATAACAAATACTCGAAATAATATGTTTTTTTGATTTGGTATTAATTTATATTTTAGGACATTTTCAGTTTAGACTGAAACAGTTTAGTTTGGTGATAAACTTGCCAGTTATTACTTCGTTGGATCTCCACCAAAAATCTGTATTTTCAATTTAGCATATTTAGAAAAAATATCAAAGTAATAATACATTTAGTAATAATATAAATAAAAATTTAGTGGAATTTAATTCTTGATCCGTAAAAAAATGTTTGAAAAGTGAGATCCAAAGCAATTTAAGTAACATTAATATTCCATGGTAAATCCTATTTTAATTTTAAATCAATGTCAGATATTACAGTTACCAGGTTTATATTGTTTTCACAGCAATCCGTCAACAAAATTAAATTTCATCAGGAGGCCAGATGCCACAGGTTGTAATTTGTCGCTTCCGTTTATTCACCACTTACAGCTTACTTACAGCTTCTCTACGAACATAAAGGTAATTTTACTTTAAACTTATACCAGTTTGATTGAAAATTGAAATAGTCTTATTAATAAATTACCTTATAAATAACCTTCACTGCTTACTAGTCAGAGTTATCATTGAGTTACCAATAATTTCTTATACTTGGATATTTTTTGATGCATTGAAAAACAAAATTGTAAAATTATTAATAAGTAACTTAATATAAATGAAGTTGATAGAATCTGTGACACGTGTAGAAAAACTCTAAGGCTATGAGAAAATGTTATTAAATAAAATCTTTAATAATGACATTTTAAAGCCATATAATGCGTTTTGGAGAGTAACTCAATTTTGAAATGTTTGAGATTACACAATAAGATTTTAATGCAATTTTTAGTATTCACGAAAACCGCGTTCTTTATAATAAAATACGTAATCGTGACTGCTGCATTGGATATAATAATAAAATAACATAGCTGAATAAAATGCGCATAACTCACTATTTTAAACACAAACTTAACTGTTATGTTGTTTAGTGTTCGTAAGCAATAACTTTAATTGCGTGAACCTGAAAGAATTTAACCCGTTTACGTAATCAGTCACACGTGTTAATCGGTATAAAGGGCTCGGCAATTTAATGTAAAATTGTGTAACACTTTGGGGGTTGGGCTGTAACATTCCATTCCATGTTCTAGATCTCTAATTTCCTCATACTAAATGACATGATGCCATGAGAAAAATGTAATGAATTGTTAGTTTTCAGAATAATAGTGATTTTTGCCCATTTTTGAAGAAAAGAGAGTGTTGCAATGGTTAAATTAATAATAAAGCAAAGTCCAAAATCAACTTACTTATAAGGTGATTTTGGACTTTGGACATGGCAGACCTTTTACCCTCAGATAGCTGTTGAAGTAGTAAAGGCATCGTAAAATATTCACTGTCAAAATATTCTATATTAAAAGATTTTACATTGAATTCTTACATAACATATAGTTTTTAAATAAATAAATAATTTCAAAAAAATGTTTAAACTCAATCAACCATGTTGGTATGATGTACTTTGTGCGCTCGCATTCTGTATTGTTTCCATCTACTTTGAAAAAAATCATTCGACCATTTTCTTACCAAACGAAATTAAAAAGCAAATTTGCACCAACAATTTAATTAGCTAAAGAATACAGTATCAAACGAAAACTTAAACCAAGAGTGCCCTTTAAATAATCTGTTACTGATATAGTGCTGACAATCGTTTTCAAACAGTTACTCAATTTTATAAATCTATATATATAAAAATGAATGTTTGTATGTTTGTCCTTTATGGAATCGTGAACTATTGGACCGATCATGATGAAAATTTGTACGTATATGTATTTTTCCACGGAGAAGGTTTATAAGCTATGCCCATCCCTTTCCCGATTCAGGATTCCGCCCCACTGGTTACAGAAATACCCATAAGAAATGCATTGCAGCAAACATATGTTAACGTCTTTTCAAATTTTTAATCAGCTGTTCTTTGTAAACATATATTACACTTATAGTTTTTAAAGCATAGAGTAAGCTTAAGAGAAACGACAAATTTTGTTTAAACTGTTTCTGCAATCACTGTTAAACATAGACTTTACTATCCAGATAATACAATTCAAATTTGACGTAAAAATTCACCTTTATGCTTGATCAGAAGAGCAATGCAGATATCATAATTACTATCTTACGTTGGCTACAAATATAAAGAATGTTATAAAATCAACCTTAGTTGTTTTTTTTGACAGAAGTATGGTTCTCAAAACTCCGTGTGTACATATTCTCTCGATCGAGACAACAAAGCAAGCTCAATCGTGGCATCGGAGATATAACTAATTTAATCTAAAATTTATTATAGTAAAAAAAAAAATTTACTAAGTAATATAAGGACTTCGGTTCTTAAGATTTGCGTGCGAAGCCGTGGGTAACAGCTAGATAGAGGCAGGAATATGGTACATACCTTCATAATACGCCCAAGAGGCTCACGATGGAACGACTATCAATTATCTCAGCAATGTTTAGAATGTGATAGAAAAAGAATAAGTGAATATAGTGTACTGTTTTCAACGGGAAATTGCGTGCGAAGCCGCGGGCAACTTTTGCAAAAAATTATTGAAATGCGCAGCAAAGCGCGCCGGGCCCGCTAGTTTCTTATAAACAATACTCAAACTATCTATAAATAAATTCAGTTTTATTACTATTGACGAAAAATTAACTAATTTGTGCTCAAATTATTCCTCTTTCCAACTAAAAAGTTTCATACCAAACTATAGTGCATTACTTTGTATTTAGGACATCTGCCGTTTAATGTGGTAACATTGCAATACAATAGTGTACGTTTGTGTGTATATGGCTAATTCGCAGTTTAACTTAATTTTTTAACAAATTTAAACAATTTTTTCTTTTTTTCCTCTTTTAAAATAATATTTAGTTGTTTTATTTAATTAATTATATAAATTTCCAAACAAGACTCATATTTTTACTCCCTATCTATTACACAAAACAATTAGTTGCTAAAATATGCGCACAGTAATGTTAACCACAGAGTTTAACTTTCCTAAATATAAAATTATTCGAATTTATAGATATATACAGGGTGTTTCAGAAATTATAGCAAAAATTTTTGGATATGATATGCAATATGTGAAAATAAAAAAAATATTCTTCCACCACTACAGTCTATTTCGTCTGCTTAATCTTAAGCTATGGCCTTGTAATTTTGAACGTTTATCTGTTAGTTAGTTAGGATGTAACTTTATTCTGAAGGGAAAATTATCTATCGTTCATAGTTTCAAAATGGCGGCCTTTTCATAGCTTTAAAGAACAATTCATGAAAACGGAAGAGAAGGTGAAACATTGTCAAGGTACATAAAATAAACATTGTGAAAAGACAACAAGTTCTATAATTATTTTATGTGTTATGAAAGGTGATGAATAATCAATAAATGCGTGTTTACTTCTCTAGTGAAATCTGTATATGTATGTATTGACTGCAGTGAATACATTGGCGTAGTGCACATGCATTTATTCCATTTATTTCCATTCTGTTCATTTAAAATATAACATTTTTATCAGTTTCAAAACCATCCTTTAAGTGAGTTAACACTATTCTCTTCTCGTCCGTTTTTATGAAATATTAAATAGATCGGAACAAATGTTTTATTTTTATCTGTGGAACTACACCCCAAAATATTTCCCAACGTGTTTTGAAGACACTGTATAGCGTCGTTGAATTAGTGAATTACACTGCACCATTCTCGTCCAATATCTCCTATCGGGAATCCACAGTGGTAAGTTGTCACTATTTATTGTAGAGTGAAGAAGAAACTTTCCACTCCGCTCACTCAGGTGCGAGAACTACTTGTTTGTCTGACGTCTGTTTGGTTAAGAGATTATTGTCAGAATGGGTTCAGCTGGGTGTTGGTTAAATGAACAGCAAAAATATTGTGTTATAATTCAAATTTATAGTACAAGAGATGTTGTTTTTAAGAATCCCTTAGTAAAATTGATATCAGTTCCACCACAGTCAAATCAAGTTTGTTCCTTTTAAAGGATGTAAGTTTAAAATAAGTATTTACGATATGTAGGAAATCTTAGGAAAATTGATACATATTGCATAGCAAAAGTTTTTCCTCTAAATATGAATGTAGTGAATTGTAGTGTACCACCTTAAAAAATTTTAAAGTCAGAATAGATAGATGCTACAATGGCATTTGAACGCAGCAAATTGTATTCGTGATTGCCTTTACACAACTCATTTTAGCATAATTAGTATTCGTCACAACTATATATTTCTATATTATTTCATAAATGTCTTGATTTTTGTACTTAGACCATATATACACCTGTATATATGTATCTTTGTACATGGAATACATCTTTATACTAGTATAATGAAAAGTCAACTATAACTCCTTTTAAAATGTTTTTTATTGCCATACGTGTTTCGGTATTCTGCAAATAAATATAACCCTATTATGTGTAGTTTTATATTGCATATAAACATATTATATATATAACATAATCTGCATACATTTTACGTATAAATCAAAAGCTCTTATATTCTATATGTGCCTTTTCTGCATTTTAAATACATCTGACATAGAGTAAAAAACAAAAAAATAACTATTGGGCTCTGTCACACGGGCTTTCAAAGTTCCAATGTGAATCTTATGATGATATTTCTGTTCGGTTTTAAAAAAACAGCTGAGTACAAAAATTTCATATGTTTTTGGTAGTTATTTTAAACAACTTAATATCAGCTTATTGCTTTATTTTTTACTCTTGTATTTATTAAAATATTAGCCTAGAATTGAATTTCCTAGGAGTTTCCAGTTTAAAATGAGTAGAAATGAAGTTCGTTGCGTTAATGTGAAGAAAGCGTATTTAAAATGACGATCTTTTCTGGTACCTACTTCCAATCAATTTCAACCCCCGTGATATTGTATTGTTAATATTATAAGATAAATAGTCCTTTTTGCTCTCTTGTCGGTGAATGAATAGGTTTGCCTGTTAACCTAGCCAGGCATTCCCAATATGCAGCAGTTTCCAGTCGGTTTATAGGTCAGTGATGATAACTGTGATGGTTAAAACGGTACTTATTAATCATTTTAAGAGATAGGCGAAATATGATATTCGACGACTCAATTTTAGATTAACAAGATTTGGGTTGCTGGCGAACCAACTTTTGGGGTTGCTGGTGAAGCCAAGGAGTGTTATCCTTAATTGTTATCAAATTTGGTTGCCATTAGTTTAATACCGCAATAAGACTCATGTTAAAGATTTGCTAGAGAAGCCACCACTAAACGCTACGAATCTGGTAAGATGTCGTAGGGAGTTTGATTAGATTTAAGTAAAACATAAATAGTCTTAACATTGATTTACAATAGATGTACGCTGAAGTCACCTTTGTGGACTAAAGACAACAGAACGTACTTACATAGTTGCCTGAATTGTATTAAACTAAATAGAACGTGATATAGGTACAATTTAATCATAAAATATTGCCTCCAATGCAAAATTACAAAATAAAATGAGTACAATACCGCCATGTTGACAAAAAACGTGTTTTATGGCGCAGTTACTACGCTTTCATGCCATCAAAGTCTAAACGGTCGCTACCGCTTCTTGTGTATGGGAATTAAATGTTGCTGTTTATAATTAGTTTCATCGTAAACAATGCTCACAAAATTATGTAACTTTATAATATTGCCGCAGAGATTTGTACTTTTTAAATTTTTTGAGACAACATATTCTTCTATTCATCCTAAAACACGTCTTACAATTATAAATTTAGTACAAAGCAAGTAATAAATACATTTTATTGCAATATATTTTAGTTTAGCTGAGTTATGAAATAATTTATAAGTCCTTCACCAGGATTTTTAGAAATATAGGAAACATATATACAGGAAACATCCAGTCATGATACATGCAAAAATTCCTCAAGATACCCTAGTAAGCCGTACGGTAGACATAACTCTTGGGATTTTCTATACATTAAGGTAATAAAAGCATCGCTTGCCGATGATTCTGACATGTACGCCTTTGATTATCAAAAATTAGTTAAAGATTTTTAAAATTGTTCCGTAGATTATCGGAGAAAGAAGAGTAAAAACATCAGTTAAACGTAGTAATATACGATCATTGTAAAAAAATATCTTATCCAGTTAAGTCAATTATAGAATTTCATTATTTTGTTCATCAAAATGTTAAGAAAAGTAGAATTCTTTAACAAATATTTAATATAAATTAGTTAATTTAATATTCTAGAAGTGTAGTGTGTTTTTAATTTTGGCTTTCTGTAAATGGATATCTAATCATTTACAAAAAGGCATTATGGATTTTTAAAATTTTAAGTAAAACATTAATACCAGTTTTGAAAAAAAAAAAACGGACGCAGAACAAACGAAATGAATACTAAAATTTACAGCATGAACAAGAAATCTAAAGAAATATGATATTGGTATGTCTCTATAATATACAAGTTCACTATAATAAGGGTTCATTCACTATAAACAATTCACTGAGAGTGCAAGTTCACAAATTAATGATTATCATATGTGTCCAGCTAACAGTTTACATCACTATATTTAACCCAGGACTTCTCAAGTTATATTTTTCTAATATCACAGAATAAAACTTGCAATGATATCAAAATTATTTTGGGATTGGTATCTATTTAAAACTCTCATTAGACAAGATCAATAGAATAACGGTTATGTCAGTTACCAAAGCTATCTTCAGGATGTTTTCATTCTACTCGGTTGTGAAAATGTAATCTAGTAATAAATTAATCAACCCTTCTCCCCTCATTCCCTCAGCGATAATTCCTTCTCTCTAGTTTCTTTAATTGTGAATTACAAACGTAGCTCGCTAAAACCTTTGTTTGCAGTGCAAGCCCTCTTTCTTTATTTGTGCGTTCACTGAGTATATGTTTCAGAGAATGTGTCAAGTTTAACACATACTCGTAATAACATGTTTTTAATCATTTGGTATCTCATATTTTAGGATATGTTTTCAATTCACACTCATAAGGCTTTCTAAGGAGTGTTTGTTTGAACAGATTCTGAGGCTAGGATGGTGGAAGTCCTCAGGTAGGATGGACGGATGCGCCGAAGATATCTCGTCAGTTTGTGGCCAGTCTAAGGGCGCAGGAACAGCATCAATATGTCTTGACTGTGAAGGAGAGGTCAGGACAAGGTTGAGAGAAAGATGTGTTTCTGTGCAGTAGGGATGCTGGGAAGCAAGGCACTCAATAGTATCCACACATTCACTCACATTAGACTGTCGAAGGAACGAGAAAGGCTTTCTTAGACCCAAGGGAAGAGGGCCAATTTGTATTGTATATCAACATGCAACTTGTTTTTCTTGAGATCAATACAGGAATTTTCCCTAAGAAGTTGATCGTAGGCCGCGTTAGGGTTGGTTGGAGATTAGAAATGGCAGGTCTCGAAAGGGTAACATAATATGTTGAAACGATGATTTATTTCGTATATACGTATATATATAAAATATACACGAAACTGACCATTAGAGATTTCAATAATACACTTTTTAAAGTCACGTACATGTATCTACATACAGAGACAGAAAATGCCCACTAGCCACTTCAAAGCTTAGCCACTTTATATTGTTAGCTGACACTGATTTATATTTATTTAAATATGCCGTAATTGGTAGGTGAAGCTAAACAATAAATTCTAAAAAAAATACTATTTCATATTTGTAATCCTATTGGTACCCTCCCATATCGACCTCCACCAAAACCTCCCTGCATGCCTGATGACTGATTTCTGTCTCAAGGGAAATTTCTGTATCGATTAAAAAAAAAACATGTTTGTCTGCTTATACAATGTAAATTGGCTCTTGTCTCATGGACTATATACACCTCGCTCAGCAAGCAACCGTTTTCCTTTTTTGATTTAGTGTGACCAGTGCGTAGAGAAATGTGTTCTCGTGAAGGTTGCCTTGTTACCTCGATAGCTCTCTTAAAGTTGTTTACCATATTTAAAAAGTTTGAATAAAAATACTATTATTGGGAGAACGAGGTTTTATGCAACTTTTCCAGGAGATAAGCGAAAGAGTCCCTTGAGAGATAGGACAGCTAAGCTAGTTTATTGTTAGTCAAGTCTTTTAATCCTGCTAGAAGGATGACAAAGTTGAAATCAAAGTAAAATCGGAGATATCACTATTGGAGTTATAAATATGGTTTCTTACAAATTTTATTATGAAAAACGATTAAAAACAGTATATATATATATTATATATATATATATATATATATATATATATATAATATAATAGCTGATTTTTTGTATTCGCTATCAACACAACTTTTTTTATACTCCTTATAATTGAAGCACGTCACGCAGAGTGAATACATCTGAATAACCAAATATTTTCCAATAATGTACACGTGTTTATAACGTACCACTTTTGCAAATACATCACGTATAACGTTGTTAATATTTTGTAGCATTTCAAATGTATTTTTTAATAATTAAATATAATATATTGCTTGAGACAAATAATAAAATATAATATATTGCTTGAGACATATGAAATATTCTTGCGGTTATATTTGAATATGCAAATTTTGGAATACA
This sequence comes from Homalodisca vitripennis, assembly GCF_021130785.1. NCBI lineage: Eukaryota > Metazoa > Arthropoda > Insecta > Hemiptera > Cicadellidae > Homalodisca > Homalodisca vitripennis. Next base: position 18,502 of record NW_025777598.1, on the reverse strand, counting down.
ATTTTTGCTGTTGGTCCTGAATGCTATTACCTATTCAGTTAAATGATTTGTTTTTGAAGATTTAAAATACTCGTTCGAAGCTCATAACAAAGATCAGTGAAGTGATGCCTATCTTTACACTGTCAAGTTTTCGGTGAGTTACCCTGCGTGGATAGCGTAGTGGTGAAGGGATGTTGAAACAATATCAAGTCCACACCTGTAGTCTTCAGAACATTTTAGACAAATATTGTACATCTATCAATATCCTTTATACTTGCTAAATTTAATTAATTTAAAAATGTTAATGTAATCGCTTACATTTATGCTGTACTATATTTTAATGTGCTAATAGCCTACATACTATTTTAATATTTAACTATTTTTATCACCTATTTCATGACTAAATAATTCCATTAATCTATATGATCATTTAAATTATATACCTATATATTAATTAATTTTATTACTATTATCGTCTAAATGATGGTTCAAATATTTATAATTTCCTGTAAATGAAATCAGAGATGGTAGACTTAGTTCTTACACCTTTAATGAATTTATAGAACTTTACCAGTTAGTCTTTAAATTTTAATATTCTTTACTTTTCTTAATCATTTTGCAATTGTTATAGATTAAAAATTAAGTTAATAAGTGCTATATGAACTAAATATTTTAAATTAAGCTTTTTCAGATAATCTTTGGTTTTCTTAATGGAGATCTACATCTTCAAGATATTAAGCACCTGAAGGGGGCATGATAACAAATGACGGAGTTTGGAACTATAAAATTAAAAATTTAACAAGAGTACCTAAGAGTAGCTAGTAACGTTGTGGTTATCACACGTCACGTGATCTCTGGTTATCCCCGGGATTGAAGATTCTTGACTTTTAGCACATTAGTGTTAGGCCCAGAAGTACGTGGTTTTCTATGACTGGAACGTCAGATCAGCAGAAAATAATTTTCTTTGAACCAATTACTTGTAATAATAAAGGTAATTTGGTACTTTGGGATTATACCGACCACACCAGTATGAAGAACACAAAAATAGAAATTTATAGAAACAAACATGATAGAACGAAAAAAAACAACTCTTCAATTACAAAATTACAAACTTACAAGCATTTCCAGGTATTGTGATCGGTATTGTTGTCGTTGTTATCTTATCTTTCTCGAGAATCCTGATTACGGCAGGCCGCGCGGCATCACGTGATTTGCACGGTACATAATTGCCTTTCCATTACAATTCAATTTATATTTCTGATTAGCCCCTCTAGAATTTGATATTTTACTGATAGGTACTATCTCGAGGGATGTTTTTCTTTCGTCGACATCAGCGCGGGGGCAGCACCGAAGGTGCTGCCAAAGCCCGCGCTGATGGCCGGAGGCACTCGCATTTTGGGTGGCGGAATGTGATCAAGAATAAAAACAAGTTTTTAGTGTTTTTTTAATAAAGAGTTTAGTTTGGTAAATGTTTGTTTTTGTTGAATTTTTGTGTTTGGAGAAATGTAGAGGTAAAACACGGAAGTACAACAAAGCGATGCACCAGCTGAACGGGCGGCGAAACTCTGCAATCACGTTATCTACTAGACGCTCGACTTTGACCTCTGTCTGAGGATGGGGAGGGGTTTGCGAATAAGACAATTCCTGTTTTATATTGACGAAATATTGTTCTACGCTAATCTAGTAATCAGTAGAAACGAAATGTGAAATAACGATTCATGTCTGGGTGTGGTCGGTATAATCCCAAAGTACCAGTAATTTACTTAATTTAATCACGCCTTTTTCCTTTTAGTTGCAGCCCAATGTTGGTTAATGTTTATTTACGTTTATGTATTAACAATATTTTAACCATTACTATGAAAATAGTAAAACAATGTCCTTGATGTGTTGTTGGTACAAATAAACAGTCAAAAGTGTCATTAAATTCAGCTGTTGTAGCACTCTTGGTATTTTTGAATGTTTAAAAAATCAGTTTTCATTTAACATTTAATGAGTTGAAGATGATCTAAAACCATGAAAACAAACTCAAAATATTATACAACATATATTAATTAAACCTTGTTACACTTTGATATCAAATCCTAATTTTATTTTGATATTCGTTTTAGCCAAAGGGTTACAGAAGAATATTTAATTCTTTATTTAGTAGTTTTAATATAAATTAGAGCTTAATAATTAAGCAAAGGCTGTAACAAATCTGTCATACAATTGCATATTTATTTACATATAGGAAACTTAAACATTAATTTGACAGTTTTAAAATTATAAATTCAAACAAAAACACCTGATTATGAATCTAAAGTGAACAAAAATCACAGAATTATTTCTTGATTTTACCATAATCAAATTTGTTACTTATTATTAGTAGGTATTACATTACGTAGTTTTTACATTCATACTTTTAAATACGTAAATATATGAGACTGTAAAAGTTGTTTGGAGGAATTTTAATTAAGTTAATCAAAGTGTTTTTAAAACGTTACATCTTACATTCTATTATATACCATTCTGAAAAATATCTTTCAAAATATATACTCCCTGGAATCTTTCATGTTCTAATAAAACATATGAAAAAGTTTTAACAATACCAGATGATTGTTTAGTTATGAATAGTCACTATGTTTTAAGGTTAATGAAATAGTTTCATTTTTATTGTATACTCTTCGTACTTTTGCCATGTACTAGATATTTTTTGTTTTTAATTCATTGTTCGTGTGTTCCCTATATCAATTATACATTGTCTCAGTACTCGGTGATCAATGTAATTGTGTTGCACGTGATGTTATTGTTTTGTTTATTTTTATTGACCTGACAATTAGTGCACCTCGGGACATTAGTGATACTGTAGATCATGATAAATCGGTCCCTCCGGTGAATAAATGAAAACTGGTGCTCCTCTTTCTGACCCTCCTCCTCGCCGTCCTCCTAGTCCCGCTTTATTTTTGACATTGTCCGTTGAGATGGACACGATGCCTCTTACCCAACTCAGTATTCCGCCGCGTTACATTGACCCCATTCCAGACTGGTGTGCCCATGCTGCTGCCATAGGGGATATCACCTATCTGCTGACTAGGGGGATATCACTAACCGCTGTTTGAAGAGTTTCACAGCACCACAAGCATCCTTTAGTGCAATTCAAGCTTACTTCAGTGAACGGAAAGTAACTTTTTACACTGTTACACCACCTGGCCCCCTTCCAATGCCACCTATGCCAACGGTTCGGATATGGGACATGTGTGTGCGATGTGGAAGACCACACTCGTATCGGTATTGTGAAAAATCGACTGGTGAAAAGGCCATTGTTGCAATTGTGGGGAAGCGGCACAATGCTTATTAGCGCGAGTACCGTGATTATCAACTCGATAGGTATGGCCTCAAACGGGTGAAATAACGTCAATGATGGCCTTAGGAAAGACCACGCTCATACTAACATCTCATTGGATCCGCTACGCGGTCATTCAAAGCCGACCTCAGCTTCGATGAATAATCACGACCAACGAGTATGCTCACAGTTGGATGACAGCCAACACGTCGGCAGGAAGGACAGCGCGGGTGAAGCATCCTCTTTCTTGGGTGATGACATCGAGTCTATTCGTCATCGTGCCCCCCGCCAGGCATCACCAAAACTCTCCACCTCTATTTCTCTGCGACTCCTTAGCCTGTCATCTCGTCTACGAGATCGTCTTTCGAAGCCGCCGAAAAATGTTGAATAACTGTGTAAACCTTCTACGATTAGTCCTGTGAAGACAGTTGACGCCGATGAAAAGTGCCTTTTCAGATGCCACAACACTGTTTTTGACTCTACTCGGCTGAACGCTGCCCACTTCCTCAGGCAAGTATTGTGGAAACTATTAACATTTATTGTTCTGCTCCAGAATTTCTTGACTTCTCAGGCCCACTCGCCATGTCTGGACGGTTTCGCTTTATTAAAAAAACTGCAGTTCAATCAGAAATAGACACATGAAATCACTAATTTCCTTCGTCACTATGGCGTTTACATTATCTTTCTTCAGAAAATTCACCTTTCTTCTCGAATTCCTTTACCATTCCAAATTATGTTGATTGTCGCACCGAAAGGCCAATTCAACCTGTTGCTTTTCCATTTGGTGACACTGCTATTCTTTGATCATCGTTTCTCACCATCACGTCACTCACCTAAACTTTGTTTATTCAGTACGTTAGCTGATTCTTTCAGCGGACCTAAAATCGTCAATTTATGAACCTCCTCGTTCACGGATCACGGATTATTCCCGATAAAACTTTGTTTAACAGCAAAAATGTTGGTTGTGGCTGTAACCTAACAAACCACCACCGGTAGTCGTCTCCACTTCTATGTTTCGAAGAGACCGTATGTTTCTGTTGCTTCTCCTGTACATCGATTCATACTCTACAAAAATATGTTCTAAAATTCCCTGCATAATGATCTCCCACATGCACTTACTATTGATGACATCGTTGATTCATTCTTTCAGATCAGATAACGGTAATTCATATCCTGAAAGTTCCAGGACACTGCCGTTTACCTCCTGGAAGGCACCCTAATACAAGTTGGACTGTCTGGGGACTGTCTCTGCAGGCTTCTTTACAGCTGCTGTTGGTCATTCTACTTCACCTGGCGGCCCTTTTCCTGATCATCTTCGGTGATTGACTGAATTTATCCAAAAAGAAGTGCGGCTGCGCCGTCTGCTTCCGGACGCGCTGGCAACGATTCACGTTTCCTACGGAAAAGGCTGCGTTTCAACGCTAGTTCGAGGGGTTCTACAGGAACATTTAGCAGAGAGCGATGGACTTCCTGGATACCTTCGATGCTGTGGAATATTCCCATTTTCTCTGGTGTCTGTTGCAAAACATGCGGACTGAGAAGCCGGTACACCACCCTTTTGTTGATAGACAGGACAAAGCTGAAGACTTTGTGGATGCAATGAAACAGCGATTTTTACTGAATCCTGACGTTGAAGACCCTGCTCACAGTTACCACGTTCACCTATGGTAGGGGCTTTCGATTGAGATGCTTCTGATGACGAAGACGCCGGCGGAACTTCCACCCGTTACTTAAACTGAAGTTTACCGTCTGAAACTCCAGGCTGCATCCTCCGAAAGCTGCTGGTACTGTTATGACTACATTAAGTTTCTAGTTTTTAAGGAATTTATGCTTAAAATAACTATTTAGGATATGCAAGGAAAAATTTCACATATCGGATAATTAATAATTTGTACTAAAAGATGTGAAAGACTTAACTGTAGTTTTGGGTAGAAATTCCATTTATAAATAATTTTAGAGACAAATGGCTAGAAACTACAATTTCGATTTCATTTGCACGAAAATTTTATTTGTTAATACATTTACACTACTCATTTTCACCTTAAATTGTGTGTACGTAATTCTTTATAACTGCATATATTTATATTTTTTGAACTTCGACTTTAGTTATTTATAACTATTGTTCTATATGCATATTCCGTATCAGTCTAAAGCCCTTATTTTCTATATGTACCTGTTGTGAATTTCAGTAAAGAAGAAAAAATTAATATTGCGCTCCGTCCGACAGGCTTCCAAAGTTCTAATGTAATCTTACGAGAGTATTTATGTCTAGTTTGAAGCAGCTGCCTAACTAGTGTTGCTTAAACTTGTGTTGCTTAAGAAGCTATTTTCAATCAATTAACTAACTTTATATCAGCTTATATGTTTACTCCTGTAAAAATTAACCTTACAAGGATATTTTGGTTTAAAATTAAATAGAAGTCATGTTTAAAGCATTATTTTGAAGAAAGCATATTTCAAATGACGACCTTTGCAGTATACTCCCAATATAGTTTGAGACGCTTAAGATTGTATTATTGGTGAGAAAATTGTACTACTGTACTAGACACATACCGTGCAAGTCTGGCCGTATGGACAGTTACCGCACCCCTCTTCACCCTCACCATGAGTTGTTGCCACATTGTCATTTCAGCAGATTCTCATTATGAGGCGACGGGTTCCGGGTTATTCTTCGTCGTTCGATTATTCAGCAAGTTTTGGTTTTATTATTAATTTTAATTCACTTTCTGTGTAATAATATAAATACATCCACAAGTTATATGAATTAGGAAGATAGATGAACAGTAAAGATGAGCAAAAACGATTGCTCGATTGTTGAATTCATTCGATTATATTTTCACTTGTTATTCTTCCCTTAGAGCTGACAACACCGCTTGCATCGATAATGTCTATAATACGCAGGAAATTTCTAGTCGGTATTGAGTTTGTTAGTATATACGGTTAACGTTTAAAGCGGTATATACCAATCCTTTTAAGATGTAAGTTTATGTTGAAATGCTGTCTACATATTATGTGATATTAAAATAAGAAGAAGGAAAAACGTTTGTCTCTTTCTTCGCATTATTTATTAATTAAGTATTAAAAACATGGATGCAACGTTAGTGTATACAAAATTCACATGGTTTAGCCCTTTACATTACAATCGTTCAAATGTTTCGTCACAGGCTAAATAATAAATAAATACCATAAAAACGGACACAGTATAAAATGTGGTTTTAAACACTAAATACACGTACTCGTACCTGTCCACAGGCAACCCGTACCGGTTGGCCTATAAAACGTGTTTTTCATATTTTAATTATATGTACGTGTCCGTGTGTGGTTGAAGTTTTTATTGTTTCCATTCATAATGATGACTAGTTCCGAAAAACATTAATCGATTGTAATAATACTTTGACAATGATGTAATACTGAACAACAAAACCCGCAACTACAAAAGTATATTAGGATTGCTGAAATAAAGGTATGTGAATACCTATTTATATGCAGGGTGAAATGAAAATGTGCCCCTTTTATTCCATTTAATCTTTACAAAATTGTGAACTCATTGATTTAAACCTAATAATGCCATATTATGTTTCAAATGAGATGTGATTAAAGTAACTTCTGTAAACCTAAAACTCAATGCTAGAATTAAATTTGTACCGTACTACCCTGGACCAAACCGTATAAAATTATAGTTGAAAATATGCAATAAAATAGTATTATATTGATTTTCTTTGTTTTCTTGCCTCCAAATCCTGTAAATGTCGATTTAGAATAGACGTATTTTTATATCAACGTGCTTGGATAAATTACCTGAACTGCATGAGCGAGAAATTGAACATTATGTGGAAACAAATTAATCATACAAAAATGTCTTCTATGCAAAATAAAACGAATACAATACCGCACATGTCGACAATACATGTTTTATGATGCCGTTCCTACGCTTTCATATGCTATCAAAGTGTAAACTATCTCCATGACTTTTTGCATGTTGGCCTTTAATATTCGCGTTTATTGTTAATTTAAATGTAACAATGCACAAACCTAATAACCTAATAATTACAACAGAGATTTTAACTTTTGTAATGTTGCGTGATTTGTGGGATGAGGTTTCTTTGAAAATGCAGAAATTTTTCCCTTTGTACCTTTTTTATATTCCCATGATAACCCACCAAAATCACTACAGTAATTTTTAAACAATAGCATCACAACGACATAAAGGAAGCGATAGGTCTTTCTTCAGTCCAATTATATGTGAATATCCTATCAGTTGTACTTAGGAAATAAAGCAATGTTTAAGAGCACTTCTGAAAAGAAAATGTCCTGCAGCCTGCCCAGGGCCACTCATGACTTCAACACCATATACTTGGTCTTTAGAATGTGGTTTGATGATGCCTGTTCAATACACTAACAACACAGTGTACATTGAATTTCCAATAACCATTGCTTCTCTCGGCTTTGCTGGTTACGTAAAATTTTGGTAGATAAAAACCACTTTTAGCATTTTTAATGAGCACAACTTAATGTTTTGTAAAATCGATGCAGAAATTTTACATTAAAGGGGAATATCGTCAGCCATGTTGGGGTTTGATCAAAAGAAAGGGCAATGAAAGGGACATTTAAGAATACTAAAAGAAAATGTTCTTCAGCAGCCCTTAGTATTTCATAACATACATAAAAACAAATCGTCAGCTATGCACTTAATAATCTTAATCTATAGGCGTAAAAACCCCGATAAAAAGTCTATCACCTAGTTTCCCAATTCAAACTATGCCAAAGAATTGAAAAAAAAACTCTTTTAATAGTGTAGCCTCATTGTAGAAAGCCATAATTAATCAACTTCTGGCTTGCCATTTTTCTGAAATCTGCACTTTTGTCTGCTTGACAAAACTATAACTTTTACCATTTGAGGCTGGAATACAGTAAAGTTTACTAATGGTTTTAAAATCAGCAAATCCTTTGTTAAAATGGTAAATAGGCCCCTACAAGTCTTCACACAGAATTGCAATGTGGTCAATTAGAATAAACAGCAGCATTTTGCATTTGAAGGTAATTAAGTCTCTTTGTTCTTGTTGTGCTTTGTGTGTACTTTATATAACACGATAATTGACTATCTAAAACAAATATTGAAAGCAAAAACATGTTTAGTTTTATTGGAATACGTTATAATCTGGTCTGGTATAGGAATATATTAGTATAGAATATATTAGGAATCTGGTATTGGAATATATTAGTCTGGTCTATGTGATAATGATTAAAGAATATAATTTGTGTAATAAGAACGTAATTTGTGGCATTAAAAATTAAACGAATTATTCTTTTTTTAATTTAAAAAATGGTCTGACTAGTGTGAAGATCCCCAAAACGTAATACCATATAGAAGATGGGAATATTACATAGGCATGATAAATCATAAAAATTTACGTCCCAGGTCTACGATTTTTGATAATATGTATTGGTTTTCGATTTACAAGCTAATTAATTAGATTTAGTATTACGCAAACTTATATGGGATATCAATAATATTTTTTTGTTAGATGTGGAAAATTTTTATAATATTTAATTGAAAAATAATTTTTAGGACGTACCAATAAGGAAATATTTTAGTGTTAAATGAACCGGAAAACGCAAATTCAATTATATCCTGCGGCATCTGGCTGGCTGATGAAGGTTAATCTTGTTATCGGATTACTGAGAAGACGTAAGAGATCCATGAGCGATCCTGTACTGATTTAAAATTAGAAGAGGGTTTTCTATGTTTAACAATGACGAATCCTATGACATTTTCTTTATTCTCCTTCACAAGACTTACTTTAGTATAGGTTTAATTTTATAATGCCATTATAATATTAATAAGGCAAATATAAGACACTGTGACTCTCAAAAATTTCCTCAAGTACTCATAAAATATACCAAACTTTTTAAATGTTTATTATTTAATGGTTACGACTAGATGAGGGTTACATACATTAATGGGGGTAATGGAATGGGCGACAAGGTGTCTCTGACTGCAGGGGTTAATTTAATATATTGGGATATTAATAATAACAAAACTGAAATAGGAGAGAATTAAAATCCAAACTGACAAAACAATTTTGATAAAATCTTACATTATGATACACAGCTGCATAATTAACATAGTGGACATGCATGTAATTGTAAACTCATTTCAACGGTAGCGCTCAGATTCGTTCAATAACAAACATTGTGAAGTTAAGTGACACACGATGCCTTTGCAAGTGTGTGGGATAAGTGCTGGTTTGCATATATATTTTACCCACCTTTGAGTTTACTTTGTTGACACGTTAAAAAAAAAAAAAATATACTTAGGTCTATGGAGCATGGTTCTTCAAAGAACGGCCTCTTTCTGCTCTCATAATCTCATTTCTCTCGAAAGGATGGAGAGAAACATCTGCACATCTTTAGTATTGAATAGACGATATTTATGGTAAAATCTATCAACTGCATGCAAAATTGTTTTCAAGCTGTACGTCACCCCGCGGCACACGCAGGTGCAGGCAAGGACTTTAGCAATGCCTCGTTTTCACTGGCTTCGCTTCGTAGAGGCAATAACATATACAAATAAAACTATGCAATGCGATAAATATGTTTTTGAGATTAGATGAAAGTAAATAGCGCTCTGATACAGAAAACAAAAGACGATTTTACGTGAACAAGTGGTAGGCTGTATCTCGGACTTACGGAATCTAAGTTCAATGAAATGGCAATACAGGTGATGAGTTACAATAAAGATATTGAATAAGATGGCTCAATGGCTCGGACTTATTTAATGGTTGAGCTTTTAGCGAAGCCTATCAGTTGATAGACTGGGGAAATTTCATTTTTGTCTGTCTTTATATCCAGACGATATCTCGACAACAGAGTAGTCTATAGGCTTTACACTTTGCAAGAAGCTTCATTTAAATACATTATTTAACTTTGATGACAAAAAAATAAAAAACTGCAGATTGAAAAATCTGAGTAAGATTATATGAGATTTGAACATGTAAAATTGTTATCATAAGCCAAACTATAAATAATAGAGTTGAAAGTCAATATTAAGAGTCGACACCAAAGTTTGATATCAGTGCTCGCATGTGTTGTTTGGTGGTGCATTATGGTCAGCAACTATGGAATTTTGCTGAGTGTCATTTATGGGCCAATTTCAGTTTTATATGACTAAATCTGTCTATCTGCCCATAGGACATCTAGACAATAAAATAAGTTACAGATCTGAAGTTTGGCCTGCAACGTTAACGACGTCTGTTATATGACCGTGGTGTGGAGTACACTTTCTACGTTATCAATATATGTAAATAGAAAGGTATAATGTTGTATAAAAATATACGGATATTATTGATATCTGCATATTGATTGAGCCTTACAGTTAAAATTATTTAACACACACACCTATGCATATATATGTGTGTGTTAAATAATTTTAACTGTAAGGCTCAATCAATATGCAGATTATCAATAATATCCGTATATTTTATAAAACATTATACTTTCTATTTACATATATTGATAACGTAGAAAGTGTACATATATATAATATATATATATATATATATATATATATATATATTTGAAACTAAGAATAAAAATAAAATTTTAAATAATTATATTATATTTGTCTATTTAACGATGGAAACTAATCTAAAAAAATACAGATTTGAAAACAAACTAAATATACTGTGAAATTTAATCAAATGACACTGTTCTGTAATTTACTAACGTACGTATGTTCTATGAAATTCCTTATTGAGATTGGAATGCCGAAGATGCGTGGATAGAGTTATTGAATAGAAAATCTAGGTTTTTATTCTAATAAGGTATTCGAGTTTTTAAAGTTTGCTGCTAATATATATATATATATATATATATATATATATATATATATATATATTTGAAACTAAGAATAAAAACAAAATTTCAAATAATTATGTTATATTTGTCTTATGGGTATTAACGATGGAAACTAATTAAAAAAATACAGATTTGAAAACAAACTAAATATACTGTGAAATTTAATAAAATGACACTGTTCTGTAATTTTACTAACGTACGTATGTTCTATGGAATTCCTTATTGGGATTGGAATGCCGAAGATGCGTGGATAGAGTTATTGAATAGAAAATCTAGGTTTTTATTCTAATAAGGTATTCGAGTTTTTAAAGTTTGCTGCTAATATATATATATATATATATATATATATATATATATTTGAAACTAAGAATAAAAACAAAATTTCAAATAATTATGTTATATTTGTCTTATGGGTATTAACGATGGAAACTAATTAAAAAAATACAGATTTGAAAACAAACTAAATATACTGTGAAATTTAATAAAATGACACTGTTCTGTAATTTACTAACGTAAGTATGTTCTATGGAATTCCTTATTGGGATTGGAATGCCGAAGATGCGTGGATAGAGTTATTGAATAGAAAATCTAGGTTTTTATTCTAATAAGGTATTCGAGTTTTTAAAGTTTGCTGCTAATATATATATATATATATTATATATATACATATATATATATATATATATATATATATATATATTGTAATATTAAATATTAAATTAGTTGAGGATGTTTGCATTTGTAAAATTAATTTTCATTCATACTTGAAAATATGTTTGTAGCTTTAAAATATTTAAGACAGCTGTGCAAAATAGCTCAAAGTTTGTAGATTTTTCTCTTGTGGTTTAAACAATATTATGGTGTTATCAGATATTTTTTACAATCTTTATACATTAAAACCTATTTCAATACAAGAGAAAAGTATTCTATTATGCTTAATCCGTTAAAAATCTAGTTCAAATCAATTTAATCATTTTATTCCTAAAGAGTTTATATGATGACTATCTGTAAAGAGTACATAATATGTGATATACAAATTGGACATTGAACCTATAATGGCGTATACAACTTTTGAATTAGAATATAAATGAATATTTAGGTTCGTTAAGATATGTATTATATGGTGCACTTGGACAGAACTTACAATATAGTCCACTTGTATCGGTGCCTGTCGAAGACGAGGGAGAATGTCGTATATAATTTATTAACAGGAGAGTTATATTTTTGTCACAACTTGTCAAAACTTACTGAAAAACTTGTGAGACAGGACGCTTCAGCAGAACTTTCTGGCTTAACGTTACTTTAATATAAATGGATTTTGGATGATATAGTTCTGTTATCTTACAGAAGAAACTTGTTTGAACCTTAAAATATGGTGCATGGTTGCAGACAGGGACACAAAAACCAACATAAAATCTTGACTTATATTATTATAAGCACTTATTTTTTTCATATCTAATACATTTTTATAGTATTAATGGAAAAGAAAATTATGTAAGAATTGTATTTGTATAGATAAAACTATGGTTTCCGAATGTAAATTCTTGTCCCACTGATATTGCCTATAGAGTAATAGTATAGATATATCTAACAAAATAAATTTATCATTAACTTTGTTTAAGAAAAAATAATGAAGCTGTTCCAAACTATAAATGTGTAACACTTATTTGTGTTGCCCAATTTTTTTATAAAGGGAATGCAATATTGTTTATAATCATATTACATAAAAAAATTCTCGTGGTGGGAAATTTAGGATAAATGTGTAGTATATTTTGTAATCATTTAAGTAACTTCAATGTATATATATATTTTTGTTGTTAAACGATAGGCCTAATAACTATTTTTATTTTATTTACTATTCACACATACAGCAAAGGTTTATTAAATCATTTCTTTAAAAACTACGCTAGTTTTTTAAATTGATAAGATTTAGGTGTTTTGAAAATCATTCTTCCTTATATGCGTTATATTAAAAACGTTAGCTAGAAGATATTCTGTAAAAATGGTAAAATTGATTTTTTAATTAGTTACCTGGAATAATTACGTCACATACCATCATATGACACTTTGTTGTAATATAACTGTTTTATGTTTATGAGTACTTTGAAAACACAGCTTTATGTTATGGTATAAACATTTTTGTCTAAAATTTTGTGTAACTAAATCTTGTTACTTTGAATTTTTAACATATGATCAGGTAAAACAATGCAATAAGTAAATTACATGGTATAGACATAAATTTAATTATTTTATTAAAAAGAATATAGATATTGTTTATTATTAGCATTACAACGTAAAATTCACCCAAAATATAAGGGTTACTTACTGCTTTTTATTTCTGGTCATTGTAATTCAGTGAGCATATACGGCCTGTTTTAAATGCACAATGTTTTTACCTCAGGTTTACTTTCCTCCACTATCCATAAACTAATTATCTATGCCATAGTAATACTTTCAGGATTGAGAAGACGCTGGCGGCAAAAGAGGTATCCATAGGTGTCTTTTTTAGACATCGAAGGAGCCTTTGACAATACAGCCACTCAGGCGATTATCAATGCGGTCTCAAGACGTGGTGTTGATGGTCAGGTGTGTGACTGGATAAGGGCCTTGCTCACGGACAGGGTTGTCGTCACAAAACCCTCATGGGAGTAAGTGTTTGTGCGAAGACTATGAGGGGCTGTCCGCAGGGCGGCTTCCTCTCTCTCCTATTCTGTGGAACCTGGTTTTGGATGACCCGCTAAATTCGATGAATAGCAGCGGTGTCTTTGCACAAAGGGTACGCAGATGATATTGTGATTCTTGTGAGTGGCAAGTTCAAACACAACAATCACGGAACTGACCAATTTTTGCTCTGAAACATGGGTGGGAAATTGGTGCCATGAGGTTTGGCCTCACTGTCAACCCCACCAAGGCTGCTGTGGTTGCCTTTACCAGGAGGGCGACAGATGGATGGCAATTGGTCCCCTTTCTATTCAAAGGCTCTCCCGTTGAGCTGAAGTCTGAGGTCAAGTACCTGGGCGTGATCCTAGATAGGGTTCTAAACTGGGGACCTCATCTAGAAAGGGTCATTGCCAGGAGGAAATTGTCTTTAATGCAAATGCAGACATGTGATAGGTGGGCCCTGGGGCCTGAAGCCGAGGCTCTTGTACTGGCTTTATGTTTCCGTGGTCAGACCTGCACTAATGTTACGGAGCTGTCGTCTGGTGGCCCAAAAACGGAGGCCAAGACGGTGGTAGCTCGTCTGGCGGGTATCCAAAGGGATGGCCTGCCTTGCTATCACTGGGGCTTTTCCTAGTGCGCCAGGCGCGGCTCTGGACTGTGTGTCTTAAAACCTCGCCCCCCCCTGGAAATTGTCATTCGGGCTATGGCCAGGAAGAGTACCTATTGTCTTCAGCAGATGGGACTCTGGTCGGGCTGCAGCGGTGGGCACTGCAGAATTAGCACCCTGATACAGGAGGAAGTTCTGTACATGATATCTGATCAGATGACACAAACGTTTTCCTTTGACAAACCCTTTAGGATTATTGTACCCTCTAGGGATGATTGATCAGAAGGAAGGGAAACCTCTTCCACCACAGAGGGTTCACAGAGGGCTCTAAAAACAAAAAGCGGCACAGGCGCTGGAATTCTAGGAGTGAGACCATATAGGGAGCTGGTGGTCCCTATGGGTCCGTATCCGACAGTCTTTCAAGCGGAGGTTCGCAGCTATTATGGAATGTGCTCTTGAGAATCTTCGTCCTTCGATATAGGAGCAAGACGAATAATATTTTCATGGACAGTCAGGCAGCGCTTGATGGCGCTGGACTCTTGCGTGATCAAATCCAAACTGGCTTTGGGATTGCTATCAGTCCGTTTTTCCTCCCTTGCCAGAATCAACAATGTAACTGTTTGTTGGGTTCCTGGTCATGAGGGGATTCTTGGGAACGAAAGAGCTGATGCCCTGGACAACCAGGGCTCAGCGAAAAATTATGACGGGCCCTCAACCGTTCTGTGGTTTTCCAAGGTGTGAATCCTCTAGGGTTGTCTCGAAATAGATTCGCGCGGAGCATGAGAGAAGGTGGAGGGTTCGCATCCGGGTTTGAGAATGAGTAGAATGGTATTACAGTCACGTTCCTCCAGGGTGGCTTCGACCCTTCTCTCATTAAACAGATCAATGACTTCTCAGTTTATTTGGCCTCATTACGGGGGCATGGTCACCTGAGGAAGCATCTTCACAGAGTCGGCATCCCTTCAGGAGGATCCGCTCTGTAGAAGGTGTAATGAGCAGGAGGAGATTGCTGAGCCACCCTGCTCTTTGATTGCCCTCGCAATAGCAAGAGAGCGGTATATGCCATCTTTAGTAGTTTTGGACAGGGGTGGTGGAATTTTCCCAGGAGGACTTGATAGGTTGTTTTCGGCGGTGTGGAACTGCTGAAATTGTAGACTGGTGGGGCCTCGTGGTGTGTTTCCAGGGTGCGCAAAAAGCCCTTGAGACTTAAGTGCATAGCAGTAGGCCGCCCCAAGGGGGGGAAATACTTTCAATTAATGCGAATGTGTTTGGGAAATAATGAAAACATTTAGATGAATTTTGTTATTTTTCGAGTTGACAAGTTGGAGAGAAAGAGAAAGCGTTTATTGTCTCAGAACACGTAATTAGACCCTCTCCAAAAGCTGAAGAATGTAACGTTGAAATATAATTTTTTTTAAATAGGCTAATTATTATGAGTTACTTACCTTGTTGCATATTCAATACGTTACAATATATGTTATTATATTTGGAATATAATAAAAAATAATTATTATTATATTATAATTTAATTTTAAATATTTTGAATATATTCAAAGAAATATTTAAAGCTAAGATATATCATAGTTATTGTATTTATTTATTTTTGTTTCAGTTAATTTCATGAGGAACATCAGAGCTCAATTATTGCAAAGAATATAATGTGTCTCAATATAATGTTATATAAATTAACTGAAAATATGATTTATATTAACATTTTTTGCCAAACATATGAAAAATCGATATCGGATTGATAAATGGAATATCGGAAGTTAATTATTATATTGACGTCAGAAATATACCTTTGTGTTGCTTTTTATTGAAAAACTTATTATTTATTGAAGCATATCCAGATAATATTTATTATAAATGAAAAGCGTTTAATTGATAAAAACTTTGCATTTCCAACTAATATAATTTGATATTTAAAATTCCTCCAAAAATATTGTAATTAGAATGTATTAAATACAATCCTGTCCCTAAAGTTTTCACAAATTATAACTAGATTTCTGGGTGACTAAAAGTTAAAGATTCTAGAGTTTATAATTTACACATTTTCCTATATTTTAACGAATTTAAGATTAATAATCTTTTAAGTTATCTGACTTTATATCCGATGTAGAATGCTTATTGAAGAATTGCACTATTAAGTAGTATAATATGTGATTCGAATACATTTATTTAATTCTCTTTCCATAATCCTGTTTCATACGTTCTAAATAATTAACCTATAATAAAACTGGAAAAATATGATTTTTTGCGTAATGAATACAATGATTGTTTTATTATATGTTATGCATATATGTTTACTAACCTTATGTATTTACAAAAACAGATTTTTTTAACTTCCGAAAACTCATTTTTTTATATACGATTTAAATTAGTTTTAGTTACTTCCGGATGATGACGTAATGCAACATGTACGATGGGTTTAGTTTCCATAATATTGTTTAATATAAAAAAGACATTTTAATGAAGCGTTTTTATGTAGTAAATGAAAGGAAGCGATAAATTTCAACCTGTGCCATCAGGCCGCTAGAGGAGGGGTTAATCTTGTAGGCGGATTACTGAAAAGAAGGAAGAGATCCAACAAATGATCCAGCCCTGATTTACAAGTACAAGAGGATTAATAATTTTATTCCTTTCTACTTGATGGATTAATGACTTTAAATTTTCTTTCATCTTCCTCCATCCAATCATGATTACATATTATAGTACATTAATTTAATCTTTCAAAAGATTCGACTCTTGCTGCTTATATGTTATTAAAAATCTATTCATAAATGGCCATATTTATTTATAAACACTTTATTTAGCTTATAATTGTATTATACTGTTTTAATATTCAATTAATTTAAAAATAAATAAATTAAATAAATAAATAAATTTGAAAATTTTAAATAAACATTGTGTGAACTATTGTCACCTGAGACTAAGATGTAATTATTTAAACTGGTTTTTAAACCTAATAATACCTATTATATTTTTTAATTTTTACATAGTACCGTATTTTGTTATAAAACATACAAATTTGTATCTATTTTAACGGAGTTTCCGCGAATAACTAAACTAATAGGGGTACTTGACTAACATGACTATCAATAACTTGACTATACTCAACAACTACAGAAAAAAACTATATTTCAATATTTTTAACGCTAAATTTGTTTTAAATTGTCAAGGAAATTACGTTTTTAATATTTATTAAAAGTTACTATACGTACATACATATACACAAGGTACAATATAGGCTACGGAAAGTGTTGTAAAATGGAATTTTCAAGGCTAAATATAAGTTAACTTGCAGTTGCTTCATACTCGGAATTATCAAAATCGAAGTCGTAGCTCAAAGAATTTATAAGTAACAAACCTTATGGATGTTGTTTGAAACAGAATTACCCATGTCAGGGACATATTATTTCAGTATTCATGATGACTAGTTCCGAAATTAAATACCCTTTAGGAAAGGTTTTATTTTGGGGATTTGTTGAAATAAAATACATATAGGGCATTAAAACTTAATTCATCCAAAAACTTTCAATTTCAGCTTGTTTGAATCAAATATCACTCCAAGCTTATTACAGTGCTATAATAGAGTTTGCCTTGTGACTCAGTCCAGAAATATGTACTAACGTCGAAACAACTTCTACATTAAGCTTCTCTTAATTTACTTCTTGTGTAAGATATTTCAAGTGCCATAATTATTTACATTTTCCTTTTGGTCCTGATGAGGAAAATATAATATATTTATGTACGACTTAAAAACTACAGCGCTGTTAAAACGTTGGTTCTGGCAGTCTTCTTCTCGTCTAATTGTTTACGATTCTACAACTGAAATTGCCGCAATCAAGGAAATATACTAGTGTTGGTTTTCACATCTTATTAGGTTAAAACACGTCTGATTACCAGCTCTTTAAAATCTACTTCAGGTTCAGATATTTCAAGTTTCATAATTAGTGTTTGCTTTTTTGTTCCAAAGTATATATAGTTTTGTCACGGCTAAAAAGTGACTATGGTCTAAATGTGAGTTTCAGGGTTAACTCGTGGTCTACTTTATATATGGTTCCACAGTTATTCAT